>NW_004444054.1:8028740-8100993 GCF_000243295.1 Trichechus manatus latirostris | reverse complement strand
AGAATATTTTCTATAATTTCATGTTGATTGATAGACTTCAAAAAAATGTTTACCCTAGAACAATATACCAAAGTTAATCAAAAGAAAATTAAAATCTAAGTATATTTCTAAACAAAGAATGCATGGGGAAAGGACTACTTCCAATTATGTCTCTGTGTGGACAGGTGAATTATTTCACCCTTTAGCGTAGTAGGACATTCTAGTCATGTGTATGCCTTTTCAACACCTAGGAAACAAATAAATCAGTTTATTGTCATTGTACATGAACTTCAATTATAGAAACAAATAAAATTGAAAAAGGAAAAGTATACAGAGAATCTGCTTAATGTCAGTCATGCTAATCTGTGGCCCCTAAATAGGCTTTCAAATATATATGACTTAAATAATTGACTGAATCTGTTTAATTTTCTATGCCTGGGTAGACATAGGCAATGAAGTGTTCTGCTCACTTCAGTAAAACAAAATTCAAGGTGCAATTGATGGGTTTGAATTTTCATCTCTAGCTCATTAATGTCATCTCTCCCTTATTTGATAGTTAAAAACTGAAATTTCTTCATTTTCATATTAGATCACTATTCTTTAGGAATCTAAAGGGAATAGCTTCAAAATATTACTTAGTCCCAGTAAAGTCAAGATTGCTTTGGGGAGAATGTTTCTTAGAATAGAAACTCCATTATTTCCATCTATTGTGAAGATGATCTTTTACTACAGAGACAAATTCCCAATCTAATTAACATTTACTCTGACTTCCAGTATCTAAAAATTAGAAGAATTTTGCAGTTTACTATATATTGCAAAACTTGAGCTAGATATATCTAGTTGATTCAATGAAAGAGTTTCTACTGTCTTCTGTTGTCTATAATAAACTGTGTTTACCCCAGCCAGAGGTTGTAGTCAATCAAAATATTGTGAATGATTGTCAAAATAATTTGATTAATCACTTTAAATTTTAAAATTCAATTCATGGTAAAATCCTTTTCTTGTGTTTTTCTTCTACCATGTACACTCTTCCAACTAGTACACAGGCTTGCCTTATTCACTGTCAGTCAAGAAGTCCAGGATGCGTCTTACTTCATACCATTCTCATGAGTCTCTTTAGGTCTTCATGTCAACAGATGCTTTGGAAACTGTGATCATGTCTTAAAACTTCCTCTCTCCAAGCTGAATGCTAATCCTCTACCCTTTCTTTTATGACCCATTCTTCGTACCCTTCTCTTTTGAATATTCTCTGTTGTTTCAAATCTTTTTATAAATTATGAAAAAAAATTCTTTAATATGTTAATTCATCTAGCATTTCCATATTAACTGAGAAGATGACCTGGACAAAGTCCATGGTGGCCGGTGATACAGGAGGACCACTTCTCCATCATCACCCACTCTACTAATGCATCCATCTCCATCTTCTAGCCATTTTGATTTCCATGCAGTGATAGTAACTGATTCTCACTTAATGATGCACTATGATTTGATATTTTCCTGCCATAGTTGTTTAGATAATTTTCACTCTCTACTTTGGTTTTGGTCCTACATGTGTATTTTTGTTTTCAATACACTATTTTCCTAATTTATCAAAGCCACTGTGTAATCCTTGATGTAACAGGTAAACACCAAAATCTCAGTAGCTTACATCAATTTAGGGACTTATATGGTGAATCTAGTGCAAAAAATAATTTCTGTTAATCTTTAATTCCAATCCATTCAATTAATAAATTTTTTCTTGAGATAAACTACGCTTAGAAACCATATGATCCATGTAGTCCTTAACGAAGTACCATTCTGAAGCCCAGAGAGAAGTAATTTTACATACTTGGAGCAGCAGGTTTTATCACCTCTTGGTTTTGCCAACTTTGATTGTGACTTTCCCAGATGGAAAGAAGAAATATTAAGACAACTGTTGACATTGTTAGGGGTAGTCAAGTTGGTTCCGGCTCCTAGCAACCCTATGTACAACAGAACGAGACACTGCCTGGTCCTGTGCCATCCTTACAATCATTTCTATGCTTGAGCCCATTGTTACAGCCACTGTGTCAATCCGTCTCATTGAGGATCTTCCTCTTTTTCACTGACCCTCCACTTTACCAAGCATGATGTCCTTCTCCAGGGACTGGTCCCTCCTGATAACATGTCCAAAGAACATGAGATGGAATCTTGCCATCCTTGCTTCTAAGGAGCATTCTGGTTGTACTTCTTCCAAGACAGATCTGTTCATTCTTTTGGCAGTCCATGGTATATTCAATTTTCTTTGCCAATACCATAATTCAAAGGCATCAATTCTTCTCAGGTCTCCCTTACTCATTGTTCAGCTTTTGCATGCATATGAGACAATTGAAAACACCACGGCTTGGGTCAGGCACACCTTAGTCCTCTTTGCTTTTTAACACTTGAAAGAGATCTTTTGCAGAAGATTTGCCCAGTGCAAATACGTCATTTGATTTCTTGACTGCTGCTTCCATGGGTGTTGATTGTGGATCCAAGTAAAATGAAATCCTTGACAACTTCAATCTTTTCTCCATTTATTATGATGTTGCTCATTGGCCCATTTGTGAGGGTTTTTGTTTTCTTTATGTAGAGGTATAATCCATACTGAAGGCTGTAGTCTTTGATCTTTATCAGTAAGTGATTCAAGTCCTCTTTGCTTTCAGCAAGCAAAGTTGTGTTATCTGCATACCACAGGTTGTTAATGAGTCTTCCTCATCATTGTTGATTAAAACCTGAAACCAAGACAATTAGAGGATCCAAAATATAATCAAAACAGACTGGATTGTGGATGAAGATAGGGACACTGAGGAAGTACTGACAGCACAGAATGGACTTTCTTAGGTCCTAAAGCTTTTCAGAATACATTCATGGACTTAGCCAGACACTCTGTTTAGTGTGCTCCTTCCCTAGTCAAACACACCCAATTATAATACAGAATGGGCGATGAATTCAGTTTGGCTTAAAGAGACAGAACACACAAAATAACAGTGGATGAAGCAAAAATAATGTATTTGTCTCTCATGTAGTCATACTAAGTATGATGGTGTCTTAGTTACCTAGTGCTGCTGTAACAGAAATACCACAAGTGAGTGGCTATAAAGAACAAAAATTTATTTTCTCACAGTTCAGGAGGCTAGAAATCTGAATTCAGAGTGTGGCTCTAGGGGGAGGACTTTTTTTTTTTTTTTTTCTATTTCAGCTTCTAGTTGCTGACAATCCTTGGAGTTTCTGGGCTTGTAGATTCATCCGCCTCTAACATCAGGCAGCATCTGCCTGTCTTCCCCCTATATCTGTGTGTGTCTCTATGTCTATGCTGATCTTTATATAACTCAGAAGTGATTAGGTTTAGGATCCATCCTACATGGATATGACCTCAACTGATTGAATGTTTATATTACATTAGATTGCATTGGGGAATGTGATTACATTAACTTAGATTACATTATGGAAGTTGATTACATTGTATTACATTACATTACATTACATTACATCCATGGGTATAAGAATTAGGATTATAACACAAATCGTTGGGGGGACACAATTCAATCCATAACAGGTAGCTTCACAACCATTAGAGAACCAGGCTTTTCTCACCATATCAAAATGACCTTGTTGATCAAGATGGCTACTCTAGCTTTAGCAACATATCCTCATCAAGACAGAAGAAAAGAGGAAGGGGCAGAAGTACTTGCTCTCCCATTCAGGTCCTTTCTGAAAGATGTCTTTATCACCTCTGTCCAAACTACTTTGGTTAGAATTTAATGATATGGCCACACCAGCTGTTAAAGAGGTTGGAAAATTTAGTTTATGTTTTGGGAAATCATATTCCCAGCTAACATTTGGGAATTCTATGATTAAAGAAGAGAGAGAATAGATATTGAGGAAAAACCTTCATTGTCTAGCAAAGACTGAATACCTTTATTTTGCTAAAAAAAGAATTTGAATAATTTAATAACATAAGAAATCTGACTGTCTCCTCTTACTATGCTTAATCCAACTTTCCCTTAAGGGAGTCCAAGTGATCAGTTTTGCCCTAAAAATGCAGTATATCCAAGACATGATTTTAGGAGAGACATCACTGAGCACACTATCATGGATATCGTAAGTATGTGTTCATATAAATCATACTAAATGATGTACACATGGCATTTCACATAAAAACTATTCTGTATATTAAAGCTCATGAAAACTGATTATTTAATTTTAAGTGATGCTTTAATAAACACCCCATTGCTGTCGAGTCAATTCCGCCTCATTATCACCCTACAGGACAGAGTAGAATTGCCGCTTAGGGTTTCCAAGAAGTGGCTGGTGGATTCGAACTGTCAACCTTTTGGTCAGCAGCCAAATATTTGATGGCACAGCAGTTAAAAGCTCTGCTGCTAACCAAAAGGTCAGCAGTTATTCACCAGCCACTCCTTGGAAACCCTACAGGGCTGCACACACCTGAGACCCATTAATCCAGAATCTGGAGGGTGTAGGGAAGGAGAGTGGGACCCAGGCCTCTGTAAGCACCTTCTAAAGGATGTGGATAGGACCACATCCATAGTGACTGCTTTATCATATAAGCTTTATAATATAAGCATTAAACATTGTGGCACCGATTATCTTAATTGTACCCAAGAGTAAAGTGCAATTAAGATAATCCATGACGTGATTGATCTCTCTGTATATGGAAGACTTTTGCACTAAATAAAGCAAGTCACTAAGGTGAATTAAATACATTTCTGATTTTCCTTTGAAATCAGACACTTTTTTTTCCAGGTTAATTAAACAAAGCAATTGCAATGATATAGCACATACTAACATAATATTTTTCAAGTGCAGAAGGAGGGGAGGCTAACGCACTCAATATGATAAAAAAACATAAGAGGATTTAGTCGAGGTCAGTTAGTGGCTTCACAAAAGCTATTTCGGTCATACCTGTTGGCACCAGCAGTTTGGGGGTCTCAGAGCAGCCCACCACTCTTTCCACACTAGTCAGTCTTTTTGATAGTTCCAGCTTTCCTACCCCCAGGGGACAGGTAGAAGTTGATAAAGCCTTTCCCCTAAAAAGGAACATCAGGGCGAAGACCTGTGACCAGGCAAGTGAAAGCTTGGATTTTAGACCTAGATCTGCTTCTGCTTCTGACTACTAACATGACCTCTAATAATTCTGAAGCAAGGTGTCCTGTAGTCAGTACTTCCCCAATCAAACACATCCAATTAGAATACAGAATAGGGGATGAATGCAGTTCAGCTTAAAGCACAACCATTTGACAAGTGGTGTCTAGATCCCCTTGTAGCTCCAGAATCCTAAGTTTCCAGCCCGCACTTGTCCTATTTGGAAAGAAAATCAAGAATTCAATTTTCCTGTCCAAATAACTGCATCAGTCCTTCCATGACCGCAGGGTCATACCAGAACAGCAGCAATGACTAGAGGGAAAATCCTCAATTTAAGCATCTTCCAGGTCCCCCTGACAATTCAAACACATTAAGTCAAGAGAATGTGGTTAGAGCAAACTCAGGGTTTAAAACAACACATAAAACACCTGGCATGAGTTCCTCCTTATGCGGTCCCTAAGGAAGAGCAGCGCTTAGAGGTTCTGAGACTTTCTAAGAGATATTAGTCATGGGGTCGATAGCTGTCCAATGGCCCAAAGGAAGAAACCTACTTCAGAATGGGTGATAGAAGTACTGAGGTTCCGAGGGGGCAAATCTCACAAAAAAAAAAAAAAAAAAAAATGCAGAGACCAAGGTTAAACAATGAAATAAGTACTGGAAAACTAAGAGACTCAAGGATAGGAAACATGCCTGGCATGTGACTCAGTGGCTAGAATGAAGAGCAACCGATATTGGAAGGGGGGTATAACACACAGGCTTGAAGGTGGAATCAAGACACTTGAGTTCTTTGTAGCCAGTTACATGTAACCTGTCAAGGGCTCCGAGTGAGAAATGGCATTAAGGTGAGCTGGAAAAACATTGAGAGTCTAAGGAAGCATGTATCAGAAACAAGAACACCAAAACCACTCAAAGGCAAGACCAGATGGAAGGAAAAACCAAAAAAAAAACAAACCCATTGCCGTCGAGTCAATTCTGACTCATAGCGACCCTATTGGACAGAGTAGAACTGCCCCATAGGGTTTCCAAGGAGCGGCTGGTGGATTCAAACTGCTGACCCACTGGTTAAGCAGCCAAGCTCTTAACCACTGTGCCACGAGGGTTTTCCAGATGAAACAAAGAGATTGATAATTGGACTCAGAAGAGAATTAAGTGAAAACAGATATCTTAGGCAGATTGTACACCAAAATACTTCTGCTCTTGCTTACTAAAGATGCCAAGTTTTGTTCCAGGCGGTGATATGTCCTGCTACAAACACTCAGTTTCACAGCCATCCTTGCATGTGTGGGGAAGGAGAGGAGTAAGGCCACTAGGTCATTTCTGGCCCATGTGATGTAGACAGAAATTCCTGAGGATGCTATCCTTTCCCTAATAAGAAGAAAACAAACAGCCTCTCAAGGAGGTAGGCTGCTGGCCCTTCCTCTCCCTCCATCCTGGAGCATGAATATGAAGCTAGAGCATAGGTCTTGCAACCGTGAAGTGGGAAGTATATGGCAAAAGCCATAAGGTAAGGATGGCGGGGCAGGCCGGGACATGGAGACATCACAGAACCACTAGATCACTCTGGACTTTATGGTACAAGGGGGAAATACACCATTATTTGACTAAGCCACCTTCCTTGCAGACTATAACGCTCAGTAAGCCAAAAAGCTCATTAATCATAGTATAATACTTCATGACTCTGCAATGCTGAGGAATTGAAAGGACTGAACAACCTGTGCAATAGAAGATATCCTATCCAATGTCTGCACAGCAGAAATAACCAGACGCCCTTTGGTGGTAACATAATCTCCCCTGAGATTAAAAAAATTAAAATGTTCATATAGAGCCTAAGGAACTCAACTTTAAGACAAACACGGCGGAACGCTTAAAGGATCCTTACTGAGCAGGGGGATGTTTGTGCCATTTCTATAAATGGTGGAGGAAAGACAGAAAAAGGCTGAAATGAGAATCACGCCAGAGCTCTGCCGTTTGAGACGACGGTAAAACTACCAACTGGCACTTAGAAATGACAGAGACACACCAGAGAGAAAAACATCTGCCCCGTGAAGCTGATCAAAGCTTGAAAGGAAGCAGTAAGACTCAGCAGTTACGGATAAAGCCTGAAGAATCTGAGTTTGTCGAAGAGAGAAACACAGGAAACCACTATATTCCTAGTTGATGGCGAGGTATTGAGGCCCAAACAGCTGGCTGCTGGAGAAATCAAATTCCCTCCAGGCTGCATTTTATTTATTTATTGCTTGTAGTGGGCAGCATCTGACTTCTGTATAGACTGAACAGAGCAGAGCAACAGTTTTTTGCTTTTTTTTTTTGCCAGTACAGCCATTATTTTCCGTAATGGCGTGGCTAAGCCTCGTGACGTCCAGCCCTGCACTGCAAGCATTGTCAGGCTGCTATGCAGACATTCAGAGAAGTGAAAAAGAGAAAAAGCCGTCTTGACCCAAGAGTTATTTCTATTAAGATGACCTAGACCTTCACAGGCGCTTCAGCACAGAGAAGCTGCCAGCAAGGCTTTCAAACACGCTTTAGAAGCCTGTTTCTTCCCATCCAGCCAGGATGACTCTCTAACCCACCCCTCCCCATAAACTCATGGTATCATGAACTCTGACCCCCAGAGCTGACTACTGCCTCCCACTTCTAACTCAGAACAGGCAAATAGAACAAAAGTAGAATTTGCAGCAGGAGGCCCGGAGTGGTGCAAACGGTTAACACACGCAGCTGCTGAACGAAAGGTTGGAGGTTCAAGTCCACATAGAGGCATCTCAGAAAAAAGGCTGACCATCTACTTCTAAAAAATCAGTCCCTGAAAACCCTCTGGAGCACAAACCTACTCTGACACACATAGGGTCGCCATGAGTTGGAGTCAATTCCATGGCAACTGGTGTTTTTGGTATCCATGTAGCAAGTCAGCCGTTCCATCACCACCAAAATACCATCAATTCCTGTCTCACTAATTGATAAATGGAAGCCCTGGTGGCACAGTGGTTAAGAGTTCAGGCTGCTAACCAAAAGGTGGGCAGTTCAAATCCCCCAGCCACTCCTTGGAAACCCAATAGGGCAGTTCTACTTTGTAGGGTTGCTATGAGTTGGAACAACTAGACGGCAACAGGTAATGGACAAGTGAAGCCAAGTTGCATAAACTATAATCAGACTGTGAGGTGAAGAGTTTGAACATTTTTTTCCCAATCCACTAAGAACTTCATTGAGAGTCTCTGGTCTGAAATTATGCTGGGAAATGTCTACTTTAACAAAGAGGACAGGCACTCTATAGAATGAAACTTGAATTTTAATTCTGACTGAACTGAGTCGATCAAGAAAATCCTAACAACACACTATTCTTTAACTGGAAGGCAGCATATTATAAAAGTGAAGTAGACCTTCATTTGAAAGCCAACTTTCTTCAAAAGTGGCTATGTGACCTTAATCTGTTCACCAATAAATACCATGGAACCTTAGTGCCTCCACATTAAAAGGGCATCATGACAGATTCCTTATAGGAATTTATGTAGGATTAAATGAAAGGATATCTGCACTTCGGTAGTTATGATTATTAGTAGTTTCAATGTAGTTACCTTTTTTTAAAAAAAAATTTGGTGAAACTATGCACAGCCAAAGATACATCATGTCAGCAATTTCTACATGTAAGTTCAGTGACATTGGTTATATTCTTCAGGTTGTACTACCAATCTCGCTATCCTTTTCAAAATTATTTCATCATCATTATCTTAACCTCATGTCCCCCTAAGATTCCCATCCAACATTGCCAGTTTTCTTTGTCAATTTGACCTCCACTTAATATGTAGGAGCCCTGGTGGTGCAGTGGTTAAGTGCTCGGCTGCCAGCTGAAATGTCGGCAGTTTGAACCCACCAACTGCTCCATGGGATCAAGATGTGGCAGTCTGTTTCCGTAAAGATTACAGCCTTGGAAATGCTATGGGGCAGTTGTACTCTGTCCTATAGGGTCATTATGAGTCAGAATTAGCAATGAGTTTGGTTTCTTGGGTTATTTTTTGGTTCAAAGAAGACTTCAAGGGATAGTTTTGGTGTCAGGTTTAAAGATTATCTCAGGGCAATAGTTTTGGGGGCTTATCCTGCCTCAGTGGCTCCAGAAAGTCTAGATTTCCTTGAGAATTTGAAATTCTATTCTGGACTTGTCTCCTTTTTTATCAGGATTCTTCTATAGACTCTTTGATCAAAATGTTCAGTAATGGTAGAGGGCACCATCCAGTTCTGGTCTCATGGCAAAAGAAACAGTTGTAGATGGAGGTAACCAGACAAGCATTCAGTTTCCTCCTCTATTCCTGACTCTTCTTCTTCCTCTATTGCTTCAGGTGAATGGAGACCAATTGTTGGTCACTTGCTAGCTTTTAAGACCAATGGTCACTTGCTAGCTTTTAAGACCAATAGTCACTTGCTAGCTTTTAAGACCCCAGTCACTATGCAACAAACTAAGAGGTGGAACAGAGGTACCGAAAAACAGTATTAGGCTGATTGATTGAGATGTCCCTTGAAACCATGACCCTAAACTTCCGAACTAAAAACAAATCCCCTTAGGTGTTTGGTCATGTATAAGCAGTCTTAACAGCTGCTTTTTTTTTTTTTTTTTCGATAAAAATAGATATAAAAAAAATTTGCTAATTCAACATTTTCCAGGTATACAGCTTAGTGATATCAATTACATTAATCAATTGTGCAACCATTACCCTTAAGTGATGCCAAATTTCCCATCACCATAAACAGAAACTCACTGTTTCCCAAACAATGGCTCCCCTTTCCCCCTCCCTCCTACCCCTGGCAACTATAATAGGCTTTGGTTTCTATAGATTTGCCTATTCTTATGATTTTACATAAGTGAGATCATACAATATTTGTCTGTTTGTGAATGACTTATTTCACCCAGCCTATGTCTTCAAGGTTCATCTATGCTGCAGCGTGTATCAGGACTGTGTTTCTCCTATTGGCTGAGTAGTGTTCCATTGTATGTATGCACCACAGTTTGCTTATCCATTCATCCACTGGTAGGCATTTAAGTTATTTCCATCTTTTCGCTATTGCTGCAATGAACATTGGTGTACATGTCTGTTTGTATCTCTGCTCTTAAGTCCCTTGAGTATATACCTAGGAGTGGGATTGCTGGGTCATATGGTACTGCTATTTCTAGTTTTTTGAGGAACTGCCACTCAGTGTATTTATCTTTTGACATTTCTAAAAATGACTAATACTTACTTTATGAAGAAAATATAGATTCAAATTAAACAAAATAAAAAATATTCTACATTATTTAAACATTTCTGATCCTAGATCTGAGAATTAAAAGGTACACTAACACAGGAAGATGCTCACTTGCTCCAAGCAACAGTCTAATTGGTAAAGACAAAGGTCTGTTAGACCAGGAGAGTTCACTGTTCTTGAATCATGGGAATCAAACCCTACCTTCAAGGACACACCAAATAGTATACCTTCCCCAGACCAGGAGCCAAGTGAGGCTGAGGTAATGAAGAGTGAGCTTGGTAAGGCAAACCCAATAATGTAGCACAAAGTCAGGGTTGAGGGTAAGGGAGGAATTGTTTGCCTAGAACATCTGGGTTCTAGACACCACAACAAGGTTCAGGACAACCATGAGTGCTGCCTAAACAAAGATCTAGAAAGCCAAGAGGAAGAGATAGCAAGCCTTTGAAGTCATAATGACAGCTTCCATTATTGAGCACCTACCCTATACCAGACAAATTACACCTGTTAAAACAAAAATCATATTAAGCCAAGAGTAGAAACTGCTTGAAGTTTACTGAATACACAATTTACAAATTGGGATAACGTTTTGACTAGAGTCTCAGAAATGTTCCAAAGATGAGAAAAACTTCCAAAATTCTTATACCAAATCTTATCTCTGTTGCCATGGAACAAAGAGTGGGAACAGAACTGATAAACAAATCTGTGGTCTGTAAGGATTTTTATACAGCATTGTCTTGAAGAACAACTAAAATAATTACTGATTTACCCTAAACATAACCCCCTTGAGCAAAGATGAGCCTTTCTTTTCATGAAATTTTTTCTCCAAGTTCAACTGTACAAGTAACCTACTACCTTCAGGCTAGTCCCTGGCTGTTGTGGCAGATAACTTGGGTCTTACCTTGCTGTGTCCAATTCAATCTTCAGAGCTTTTCTGGTTCCCAGTTCCTGAACACAAGGACCTGTGGCCTGCCTAGTTCTTTCAGGACAAAGATAAAGGGTAACCAGATGATCTAATAAACATACTTATACTAACATATTCAACGAAAGAAAACAAAAATCCTCACAACCGGACCAATGAGTGACATCATGATAAATGGAGAAAAGATTGAAGTTGTCAAGGATTTCATTTTACATGGATCCACAATCAACACCCATGTATGCAGCACTCAAGAAATCAAATGGCGTATTGTATTGGGAAAATTTGCTGCAAAAGACTTCCTTAAAGCGTTAAAAAGCAAAGATGTCACTTTAAGGTCTAAGGTACGCCTGACCTAAGCCATGGTGTTTTCGATTACCTCACATGCATGAGAAAGTTGCACAATGAATAAGTTAGAATTATGATTTGACAAAGAATATTGAATATACCATGGACTGCCAAAAGAATAAACAAATCTGTCTTGGAAGAAGTACAGCCAGGAAGCTCATTAGAAGCAAGTATGGTGAGACTCACCATACTTTGTATATGTTATCAGGAGGGACCAGTCCCTGGAGAAGGACATCATGCTTGGTAAAGTAGGCGGTCAGTGAAAAAGAGGAAGAGGACTGACACAGTGGCTGCAATGATGGGCTCAAGCATAACAATGATTATGAGGATGGCAGAGAACTGGGCAGTGTTTCTTTCTGTTGCACATAGGGTCACTATGAGTCGAAATCAAGTAGACAGCACCTAACAACAACAATCAGGTACTAATATAAGGACAGGTGATTTTTTCATCTTTTTCTGTAGATAAAAATATAAGACAGAGGTTCTCTAAAGGGTCAAAGTGTAGCCCACAGCAATCTTGGGAATCCCAAAGAACTTTCAGCAGGTCCATTAAGGCCCAAACTATTCTTATAGTAATGCTAAGACATTATTTTGCTTTTCCACTGTTTCTTGTTTTCCTTGAAATGACAGCTCCATTTTGTTCATTTTTAAGAAAATATCTTCCAAAAACCCATGTCTGAAAAATCATAGTTTTTCTGTCAGCCACTCTTTAAAGTAAAAATGGTGTTCCACAAAAAAAATGGTAGCTCAGCTCACAACTCAAACAATAGCACAAGGGCTTTTCCTCAAAACATCAACCGTTCAATTTATTTTTTCAAAAAGGCAGCTTTTTATTTTAAAATTGGAAGGCCCCCAGGTGGAGCAAACTTCACGCTATAAACAGAAGCACCATGCCATCCCACCACAGCAAAGACCCGAAAAGCTAAGTAAAACAGAGGCAAATGTAAATCCTGGAACCCTAAGCATACAATGAAGAGATAAAGAACTCAACTAAGCATCAAATGGAATAAGAAACTGACAGAGAACAGAGAGCAAGGAGAGTTATGAGCGGAGGTCCTCTATCAGCTAATGCAGCATGGATCCACCATCTTGGACTCCTGCTGGAGATCGGTGGACAGCGAGTACAGAAACGCAAATTTATGGAGCTCCCAGCAGGAGACAGAGCACCTGGTAACCAACAAGACACGCTTTCCCACTCCCCCGCCACCCTGCTTCCCTCTGCTTGGCCTTCGCCACTTCCCGGCTGGCCAATCCTTGGCTTCCTGGAGGGTCGATCCGCTGCTTCTTGGCGGGCTGATTTTCTGCTTCCCAGCATGCTGATTTGTTGCTTCCCGGCAGGCCAATCCAAGGTTCTCAGCAGGCCGTGACCGAGGCACCAGAGGCGCCAGTTCCATGCCACATGGATTTGCCCCACCCACATCAGTCAGTTTCTTCACTGCCATTTCTTTGTTGCTGGTGTTGCTTTTTTTGGCCTCTTTTAGTTTCTTCCCTGCTTCTCATCTCCTCCCCCTCCTTTCTCTGGAACACCTAATGCCCTGTGCCATCTTTGCTTCTCTTTCTTTTTTTTTTTTTTTGATGGTTTTAAGGAAGAGAAGCTTATTTCCTCAAAGTAGGCTAAAAGTCCAAATTCAGGGCGTCAGCTCCAGGGGAAGGCTTTTTCTCTCTGTCAGCCTTCTTCTCTTCAGTGTTTCCCCGGACTAGGAGCGCTCTGCTCCCGGCACTGCTTTCTTGATGGTATGAGGTCCCCCTGTCTCACTGCTCACTTCTGTCTTTTATATCTCAAGAGATTGCCTCAGGACACAATCCAGTCATGTAGATAAGGTCCTGCCTTACTAATACAACAGCTGTCCATCCTCCCTCACTAACATCATAGAGGTAGGATTTACAATTTATAGGAAAACCACAGAATACCAGGAATCATGGCCCAGGCAAATTGATACACACATTTTTTGGAGGACATAATTCAATCCATGACATTTCACCCTTTGGCTTCCAAAAAATCACATCCTTGCAACATGGAAAACATACTCATCTCATCATATCATAGCAAAAGTCTTAACTCCAAGTCCAAAATCCAAAAATTCCTCTTCATCTGTGAAATCTAGAATACAAGTTATCTGCTTCCAAAGGTACAATGGTAGAACAGGCATAAGCTAGACATTTCCATTACAAGTGGGAGAAATTGCACGGAAAGAAGTGATAACAGGCACCAAGCAAGTCAGCAGAACACAGTACATTAGCCCTCAAGGCTTTGTAAATAATCTTCTGTTCTCTGAGACAATTCACACAATAGCCCTGCCCTCTAGACTCCAGGTGTTGGCCACAGTCTCTGGATTTTGAGTGGAGGCCCCTCGGCCCCAGGCTTCAGCTCCACCTTCCAGGCCCACTGGGACAGCAACTCTGCTCACTTGGCTTTAGGCTCACCATTCTCCTAGTCCATCGGAGTGACAACTCCACCCTTAGAAACACCAGAGGCCATGGCTCCACCCTTTGAAACCCCTGAGGTCATTGCCATACCTTTTGAGGCTGAAGCAGCTCGGCATCTTGTGTCCCTTGTCTCTTCAGCTTCTGCTTCCTATGGTGTCTCAGCAACTTGGGCTTCACACCCACATCTGCCCTGCTGGGGCAAGTGTTCCAAAGCTCAGTAGCTCCACTGGTATAAGTGCCCGGAGGCACCCCACTCCACCAGGAAGCCTTCTGCACACAGGCACTCAGCTCTCTTGCTCCATGGGTCGGCAAGCCTAGCTCCACCAATAAGTGCCCAGAGGCACCCCACTCCACCAGGAAGCCTCCTGCTCACAGGTATTCAGCTCTCTTGCTCAGTGGGTCGGCTCCAACGCGGACTTTCACCAGTCTCCTTGTTCTGCTGCTGTTGGTTCTCTGCCGCTGCTGCTTCTCTGCTGCTGTAGGTTCTCTGCTGCCACTGGTCCTCTGTCACTGCCGCACATCTATCCATTCACAGTTTTAAAACCACATCCACATTTTAGGTATCTGTTAGAGCAGCATCCCACTCTCAGTACTAAATTCTGTCATAGTCATCTAGTGCTGCTACAACAGAAACACCACAAGCGGATGGTAGTAATGAAGAGAAATTTATTTCCTCATAGTCAAAGTAGGCTAAAAGTCCAAATTCAAGGCATTAGCTCCAGGGGAAGGTTTTTTCTCTCTGTCAGCCTTCTTCTCTTCAGTGTTTCCCCAGACTAGGAGCTTCTCTGCGCAGGGACCCCGGTCCAAAGGACACGCTCTGCTCCTGGCACTGCTTTCTTCATGGTATGAGGTCTCCCCCATCTTTGCTTCTTGACAGGCTGTGAAGTGCCATTCAGCTGGGGAACTGCTTCCCTGGTCCTAGCCGCCAGGCTGGTGGGATTCCTGGGGGCTTTTTTTTTCTTTTGTTTGATTGTTTTCTATTTCTTTTTCCCTTTTTATTTTTCTTCATTTGATTAAAGAGATGATCCATCATGAAGACATAACCATAATAAATATCTATGGACCCAATGACAGAGCTCCAAAATATATAAAACAAACTTTAACAGCACTGAAAAGAGAAACTGACAGTTCCACTATAGCAGTAGGAGACTTCAACACACCACTCTCGGTAAAGGACAGAACATCTAGAAAGAAACTCAGCAAAAGATACAGAAGATCTAAAGGCCACAGTCAGCCAACTTGAACTCATAGACATATACAGAACACTCTACCCAACAGCTGCAAAATACAAATTCTTTTCCAACGCACATGGAATGTTCTCCATAATAGACCATATTTTAGGCCACAAAGCAACCCTCAACAAAATCCAAAACACTGAGATAATACAAAGTATCTTCTCTGATCACAATGTCATCAAAGTAGGAATTAACAACAAGAAGAGCAAGGAAAGAAAATCAATTACATGTAAACTAAATAACACCCTGCTTAAAAACCACTGGGTAATAGAAGAAATCAAAGATGGAATAAAAAAATTCCTAGAATCAAATGAGAATGAAAACACATCATACCAACACCTTTGGGACACAGCAAAGGCAGTGCTCAGAGGTAAATTTATAGAAATTGATGCACACATCCAAAAAGAAGAAAGGGACAAAATCAAAACATTAGCTACACAACTCAAACAAATATAAAGAGAACAGCAAAAGAAGCCTACAGCCACCAGGAGAAAGGAAATAATAAAGATCAGAGGAGAAATAAATGAAAGAGAGAAAAGAAAAACAATAGAAAGAATCAACAAAACCAAAAGTTGGTTCTTTGAAAGGATCAACAAAATCGAAAAAACACTAACCAAACTGACAAAAAGAAAAACAGGAGAGGATGCAAATAACTCAAATAAGAAATGAAATGGGGGACATTACAACAGACCTAACAGAAATAAAAAGGATCATAACAGTATCATGAAAAAGTATACTCCAACAAATTTGAAAATCTAGAGGAAATGGACAAATTTCTAGAAACACACTATCTACCCAAACTAGCACAAATTGATGTTGAAAATCTGAACAGACCCATAACAAGACAAGAGACTGAAACG
Organism: Trichechus manatus latirostris; assembly: GCF_000243295.1. Lineage (NCBI taxonomy): Eukaryota > Metazoa > Chordata > Mammalia > Sirenia > Trichechidae > Trichechus > Trichechus manatus. Next base: position 8,084,896 of record NW_004444054.1, on the reverse strand, counting down.
GTAATAAAAATTAAAAAAAACTCCTGACAAAAAAACACCCTGGCCCAGATGGCTTCACTGGATAATTCCACAAAACATTCAGAGAAGAGTTTACACCAGTACTACTCAAACTATTTCAGAACATAGAAAAGGAAGGGATAAATCTGAATTCATTCTATGTAGCCAGCATAACCCTGATACTAAACCCAGTCAAAGACGCCATGAAAAAAGAAAATTACAGACTAATATCTCTCATGAATATAGATGCAAAAATTCTCAACAAAATTCTAGCCAACATAAATGAGCATCATATCAAAAAAATAATACACCACAACCAAGTAGGATTCATACCAGGTATGCAAGGATGGTTCAACATTAGAAAAGCAATCAACATAACCCACCACATAAATAAAAGGAAAGAAAAGAATCACATGATCATCTCAATCGACGCAGAAAAGGCATTCAACAAAGTCCAGCACACATTCCTGATAAAAACTCTCAATAATATAAGTATAGAAGGGAAATTCCTCAGCATAATAAAGGCCATCGATACAACCAGAAGCCAACATCATTCTTCATGGAGACAAGCTGAAAACATTCCCCTTGAGAACAGGAACAAGACAAGGATATCCTTTATCACCACTCCTATTTAACACTGTGCTGGAAGTCCTAGCTAGAGCAATAAGGCAGGAAAAAGAAATAAAGGGTATCCAAACAAGTAAAACTGTCCCTATTTGCAAATGATATGACACTATATATAGAAAACTTAAAAGACTCCAGAAGACCACTGGAACTAATAAAAAGATTCAGCAGAGTAGCAGGATACAAGATAAACATAGACAAAAATCAGTTGCATTCCTATATACCAACAAAGAGAACAATGAAAAGGAAATCCAGAAAACAATACCATTTATAATAGCCCCCTCAAAAATAAAATACTTAGGAATAAATCTAACCAATGATGTAAAAGACCTATACAAAGAAAACTACAAAACACTACTGCAAGAAACCAAAAGAGATCTACATAAATGGAAAAACATACCATGATCATGGATAGGTAGACTCAACATTGTGAAAATGACAATTCTATCCAAAGCAATCTACAAATACAATGCAATCCCGATCCAAACACCAACAACATTCTTTAAAGAGATGGAAAAAACAATCACTAACTTTATACGGAAAGACAAGAGGCCCCGGATAAGTACAGCACTATTGAAGAAGAAGAATAAAGTTGGAGGACTCGCACTACCTGACCTCAGAACCTACTATACAGCTACGGCAGTCAAAACAGCCTGGTACTGGTACAACAACAGATACATTGACCAATGGAACAGAGTCAAGAACCCAGATGTAAATCTATCCACCTACAGTCACCTGATCTTTGACAAAGGCCCAAAGTCCATCAAATAGGGAAAAGACAGTCTTTTTAACAAATAGTGCTGGCAAAACTGGATGCCCATCTGCAAAAAAGTGAAACAGGACCCATACCTCACACTATACACAAAAACTAATTCGAAATGGATCAAAGACCTAAATATAAAACCAAAAACTAAAAAGATGATAGAAGGAAAAATAGAAGCAACGCTAGAGACTAATACACAGCATGAACAGGATACAAACCATAACTAGCAACATACAAACTCCAGAAGACAAGCTGGATAACCGGGATCTTCTAACGATTAAACACTTATGCTCATCAAAAGACTTCACCAAAAGAGTAAAAAGAGAATGTACAGACTGGGAAAAAATTTTTGGACATTACAAGTCAGACAAAGGTCTAATCTCTAAAATCTACAAGAAAATCCAACACCTCTACAACAAAAAGACAAATAATCCAGTTAAAAAATGGGCAAAGGAAATGAACAGACACTTCACCAAAGAAGACATTCAGGCTGCTAACAGACACATGAGGAAATGCTTGAGATCACTAGCCATTAGAGAAATGCAAATCAAAACCACAAGGAGATACCATCTCACCCCAGCATTACTGGCACGAATCAAAACAACAGAAAATAACAAATGTTGGAGAGGCTGTGGGGGGATTGGAACTCTTATGCACTGCTAGTGGGAATGCAAAATGGTACAACCATTTTGGAAAATGATATGGCACTTCCTTAGAAAGCTAGAAACAGAAATACCATATGATCCAGGAATCCCACTCCTGGAAATACACCCTAGAGAAATAAGATCCATCACACGAATAGACATATGCACACTCATGTTCACTGAAGCACTGTTCACAATAGCAAAAAGATGGAAACAACCTAGGTGCCCATCAACAGATGAATGGATAAACAAGCTGTGGTACATAAACACAATGGAGTACTATGCAATGATAAAGAACAATGATGAATCTGGGAAGCATCTCACGACATGGATGAATCTGGAGGACATTATTCTGAAGGAAATAAGTCAAACACAAAAGGGCAAATATTATATGAGGCCACTACTATAAAAACTCATGAAAAGGCTTACACACAAAAAGAAACAATCTTTGATGGTTACGAGGGAGGGGAGGGGTGGAGGTGGAAAAACACTAAATAGACAATAAATAAGTGGTAACTTTGGTGAAGGGTAAGACAGTGCACCATACTTGGGAAGCCAGCACAACTTGTTCAGGGTAAGGTCATGGAAGCTCCATGGACAAATCCAGACTCCCTGAGGGACCAAATTACTGGCCTGAAGGCTGTGGGGATCATGGTCTCATGGAACATCTAGCTCAACTGGCATAACATAGTATATAAAGAAAGTGTTCTAGTACTGCCTGGGGTCTTAAAAGCCTGCGAGTGGCCATCTAAGATACTCCACTGGTCTACCCCTTCAGGAGCAAGGGAAAATGAAGAAAACTAAAGACACAAGGGAAAGATCAGTCCAAAGGACTAATAGACAACAACTACCACAGCCTCCACCAGACTGAGTCCAGTACAACCAGATGGTGCCCAGCTATCACCACTGTCTGCTCTGACAGGAATCACAAAAGAGGGTCCTGGACAGAGCTGGAGAAAAATGTAGAACAAAATTCTGACTCAGAAAAGACCAGATTTACTGGCCTGACAGAGAACAGAGAAACGCCAAGAGTATGGTCCCCGGACATCCTTTCAGCTCAGTAATGAAGTCACTCCAGAGGTTCACCTTTTAGCCAAAAATTAGACAGGCCTATAGAACAAAACTAGGCTAAAGGAGCACACCAGCCCAGGGGCAAGGACTAGAAGGCGGGAGGGGACAGGAAAGCTGGTAACAGGGAACCCAAGGTCCAGAAGGGAGAATGTTGACATGTTGTGGGGTTGTTAACCAACGTCATAAAACAATATGTGTACTAACTGTTTAATGAGAAGCTAGTTTGTTCTGTAAACCTTCACCTAAAGCACAATTAAAAAAAAAAAATTATCAGGATATTGTTAGCCAAAAAAATTTTAGAAAAAGATAACAATCATTCTTGGTATGCAGAAGTGCTATATACATACTTCCTCTTTAATCACACAGAATATTTAAAAGACATTTACTAAACTGTCAAGATTTAATGAAAATAATCATTTTTCATGTTTCATCAAGGACCTATTTAAGTAAAACTGTTTTTTGTTGGTTTGCTCCCCGATAGTACAAACAGTTAACATGATTGGCTGCTAACTGAATGACTGGAGGTTTAAATGCACTCAGAGGAACCTCGGAAGAAAAGCCTGGTGATCTTCGTTGGAAACACCAGCCACTGAGAAACCTATGAAGCACAGTTCTACTCCAACACACACGGGGTTGTCATGAGTCAGAGTTGGCTCGATGGCAACTATTTTTATTTTTTTATGTGGCAGTGAGAATGTACTGATTACCACATTTTATGCAAATAACACGTGCCTTCTACGTTTGTTTGCCAGCTGCACCCTGCCCCTTCAAGGTATTTTTATAAGTGGCGCTATGCCAATTTGTTTTTCTTGTTGCTGCAAAATAAATTAGCATAGTGCACTTACGAAAATACCTCCTGGGGGGAGGGCACAGCTGGCAAACAAATATAGAAGGTGCGCGTTATTTATGTAAAAATACAGCATTTGCTCAGCTGGCTGTCACTGCCTTGATTCGTGCTAAGGCACCAGCAGTTTTATTCACTATGGTTTTTGTACCATTAGTGTAACTGTCAGCACAGTGAAAACGAAAAATTTGTTTCCAGTGATAAAATTTGATCTTTCAAGAGAAAATTCGAATTTTAGAAAACTTTTATCTGCCACTGTGAATTGACAATTTCTCAATACCTCAAGATTTTTCCTGGTGAAATTAGTGGTGATATTAACAGATGAAATTAGTGGTGATATTAACAAATGTGATTTTTTATATTGTACTATAAAATGTGTTAACAATTGGAAGATCTTCCTAACTCAATGAATCAATATCTCCCAAAATAACAATACATGATATTATGAAATTGTGTGTGGGTAAATGACCCCTTCAAAGAACAATACTAATATATTATTCAGTAATAAGCTATGAAAAGTTCACTGATATATTTTCAGACCCCACATTACAATTAACCTTTAAAAAATTACCACTGGTCAAGTTTTGGTGTAGTATCAAAGAAGTATATACACTATTACCTTAAAAGGCTATTTAAAATATTTCCCCTTTTTTCAACTACACAGCTGTGGGAAGTTGAGTGTTCTTCATATACTTCAAACAAAACAGCATATTGCAACTCATTAAATGCAGAAGCAGATACGATAATCCAGCTGTCTCTTTCTAAATAAGACATTAAATTGCTTTGTAAAAATGTAAACAATGCCGTTTTTCTCACTAAAAATTTTGTTTTAGAAAATATAGTTATTTAAATAAAACATGCTATTTATAGTAACATATTGTTGTCGTTGTTAGATGCCATCAAGTCAGTTCCGACTCATAGCAACCCTATGTACAGCAGACCCAGACACTGCCTGGTCCTGCACCATCCTCACAACCGTTGCTATGGTTGAGACCATTGTTACAGCCAATGTGTCACTCCATCTCATTGAGGGTCTTCCTCTTTTTCGCTGACCTTTACTTTACCAAACATGATGTTCTTCTCCAGGAACTGGTCCTTCTTGATATCATATCTAAAGTACATGAGATGAAGTTTCGCCATCCTCACTTCCAAGGAGCATTCTGACTGTACTTCTTCCAACACAGATTTGTTCATTGTTTTGGTAGTTCTATATTCAATATTCTTTGCCAACACCACAGTTTAAAGGCATCAATTCTTCTTCAGTCTTTCCTATTCATTGTCCAGCTTTCACATGCATATGAGGCAGCTGAAAATACCATGGCTTGGGTCAGACACACCTTAGTCCTCAAAGTGACATCATTGCTTTTGAATACTTTAAAGAGGTCTTCTGCAGCAGATATGCCCGATGCAATATATCATTTGATTTGATGACTGCTGCTTCCATGGGCATTGATTGTGGATCCAACTAAAATGAAATCCTTGACAACTTCAATCTTTTCTCTGTTTATCATGATGTTGCTTATTGGTCCATAGGCAACATCATATAACATATAATGGGTTTATTATTGGTATTTTAAATGAATTTACAAATAAATATATTTGTTTTCTCAGTTTTTTAAAGGTTAATTCCTAATGCATATATATCAATAGATATAACTCATATAAACAAAAATTCTTTGGAGTCCTCAAGAAATTTTAAGAGTATAGAAAGGACCTGAGACAGAAAGATTGAAAGCTGCTGCCTAAAGTCAAAAAAATTATTAAATGCTCCAAAAATTAGTATTTGGTAAGATAGGTCTTTCTGTAGCTTCAAATTAGTCAAGATATCTGCTGTGGTAGGCAGAATAATGGCCGCCAAAGATGTCCACATCGTAATCCTAAGAACTTGGGAAACTGTTACATGGCAAAAAGGAGTTAAGGTAGGAGATGGAATTAAGATTGCACATCAGCTGACTTTTAAAATAGATTATCCTGAATTATCCGGATAGACCCAATATAATGAAAAAAAAAAAAAAAACCAGTTGTCTCCAAGCCAGTTCCTACTCGTGGAGACCCCACGCATTGCAGAGCAGAAGTGAGCTCCATAGGGTTTTCACGGCTGTGACTTTTCAGAAGCAGACCACCAGAACTTTCTTTCCAAGTGCCTCTTGCTGGGTTTGAACCTCAAGCTTTCTGGTTAGCAGCCGAGAACTTAACCATTAGTACCACCCAGGGACTCCTAATGTAATTACCCATAACTCATTACCAATGAGTAGATTCCAACTCATAGTGACCCTATAGGACAGAGTAGAACTTCCCATAAGGTTTCCAAGGAGTGACTGGTGGCTTCGAACTGCCAACCTTTTGGTTAGCAGCCAAACTCTTAACCATGGCGCCACAAGGGCTCCAGTGGAAGATGGAGGCTAAAGAGTCAGTGTCACAGAGATGCAATGTGAGAAAGACTCGACCAGCCATTGCTTGCTTTGAAGATAGAAGGAGGCTGCAAACAGAGGCCTACTGGGGGAAGGAGAGGGGTGTCAGGTAGGGCACTGTGCCCTGGGAGCCGCTTGAGACAGGGCGCCAATGAGCAGTTCTATTGGTCATCACAGTTTCCATTGCCAGGGGCGAGAGATCATTCAGCAATTTAACATTAATTTCCGTAGTTAGGCTCCAGTTTGCAAACAAAGGGGTGCGAGCAGCCTCTTGGAGCTGGATAAAGGCAAGAAAACAGATCCTCCCTGTCTTAATCATCTGGTGCTGCTAAAACAGAGATACCACAAGCAGATGGCTTTAACAAAGAAGAATTTATTCTCTCACAGTCTAGTAGGCTAGAAGTCCAAAGTCAAGGCATCAGCTCCAAGGGAATGCTTTCTCTGTCGACTCTGGAGGAAGGTCTGTGTCATCAATCTTCTCTTGGTCTGGGAGCTTCTCTGCACAGGAACCTCAGGTCCAAAGGACACACTCGGCTCCCAGCACTGCTTTCTGGGTGGTATGAGGTTCCCATGTGTCTCTGCTCACTTCTCTTTTATATATCTCAAAAGAGATTGTCTTAAGATACTATCCAATCTTGTATACCTCATCAGTATAACTGCCACTAATCCATTTTATTACTTCATAGTGATAGGGTTTACAATACATAAGGAAATCACATAAGATTACCAAATGGTACACAATCATACAATACTGAGAATCATGACCCAGCCAAATTGATACACACATTTTGGGAGGGGACATAATTCAATCTATGACACTCCCCTATAGCCTCCAGAAAGGAACACGGCCCTACCTAAACTTTGATTTTAGCCTAGTAAGATTCATTTCAGATGTTTGGCCTCCAGAACTGTATGAGAATAAATTTGTGTTGTTTCAGGTCACTAAATTTGTGGTGATTTTTTACAGCATCAACGGAAAACTAATATATCTGCCTACCTCTGGTAAAAGCAAGATATTACCCAAAGCCATCTTGGAAGAATAAACAAAACAGGAACACTGAACTATAATTCTTATCAAACTCAGGTAAGGCGGCACTCATGATAACCAAAGGTGATAATATGAGGTTGAAGGAATTTTACCGAGATAAGGATCTTTGTCAATCAAATCAACAATCCCTGGACCCAAACTCGCAGGTGGCATAGCAGAAAGCTCTAAGAACCATCCTTAAATTCTCCAGTGGCCCAGAGCCCAGACCCTCACTACCCAGGGGAACTCCTTGATAGCCTGAATGACTGCAGTGCGCTTAGCCTCTGAAGACCTTCTCTTAACAATATAAGTCTGCGTGTGAGAACTCTTTATTTCATTTAAAAAAAAAAGCAAAACTTGGACAATGACCTGGGGTAAAAACTGGAAAAAGAATCTTCTCTAAGTCAAGATACTATGAAGCCCTACAGGAATACCCCCAAGCCTCATAATATGTAGGGCTATATTTATATTTACAAGAATGTTCTTTTAATACGAATGACTTTATTTTCCTATTTGAATTATTTTTGAGTGTTATGTGCAAAGCACTGCTTATAGTTGACATTCTGAAGTTGCAAATTGAAACTCTTTACTTCTTCACTAAGAAAAAGATCTTTATTTTCTAAATTCACCCTGATGAACCAGATGTTTGAAGGGTGTTGGGTGCTATTTTAGTGTCTTAGGTTCTTGTTTTTTGCCTCAAAGATTTGACAGTTAAGAAGCAAAGGGACTCACTGAGTTTCCTTAGCAACGAGAAAAGCTGAGCTAGCAGTAAGTCACACACACATACACTTACACACAAACGGGCACACTTCTATCATGCCATATCGCTTCAACACAGACTGCTGTTCAACCCTCCCTAAATCCACAGGTTGCAAATTTTATCTGCCCAGAACACAACCCAACTGTGCAAGGAAAAACTGCTGTACCAAAGACTCAAACACGCATTTCTCTGAGTTGTCCCCATCTTTGCCACACAGTAGGTAGAATCTAAGATTGCTGGCTTATCATCCTATAAAACACAGAACAGGCAGTTTAGGATATCTCATAAAATAAAGAGGTTTGAAAGGGGGAGGCCTACCCACAGCTGCGCTTCTGGCCAGGTTTTATTATGATTCCCTTCCTCTCTTGCAGCCCAGCAACTTGGCTTGCATTTTCCCTGCAGCCTGAAATCTGCATGATGCCTTTCTCAGCTGAGTGGTCTGCGACAGGGCCTAGGGTATTTCTCCAAGGAGCACACAGGTCTACGCACGCACGCAGGTGCTGTTCCAAACTAGCCACCTGGCAAAACTGATCTGCACCCCTGCAAGGCTGCAAGTGGTGGTGGGAAGTTAAAAAGGCAAAAGAGAACAACGAAAAGCAGGTTATGCCTGAAATAAACTCAATATGTGCGTGGACAATCGCCCATTCCCCAGTCCACCTTTGATTCCTGGATGCGTAGGAGTTCCTAACCTGAGGTCCCTGAGTGGGTTTGCGGAGGGATTTCCTTTCCTGTTATTATATGCAAAATTGTGCTAGATGGAGCGAAGGAGGAGGAAATGAATTTTATCAGATTCCCAGTAAAAGGTTAAAACCCACCTTAGTGAAGTTTAAAATTCAATTGAGTCAGGAATATTCTCTTTAAACCCTCCAGCACAGCTCAAACTCTTAAAAAGTCTCTCTCACATCTGTATTACAACTTTGGTTATAACCAAAGAAAAGTTTCTTTTTTTTTCTTCTGTGTCCTAGAAAAATATATATATAAGATGAAGAAAGGGAAAAACAACCAAGAAAGAAGAGAGGGGGAAAAAAAGCAGTAAAATTGGAGGATAAGACAACGTAACTAGTTAGATAAAGGTCAAAGGTAAAGGATAAAGAAAAATGATTATTTTTTTAAATGAGGGTCAAGCAAAGAATTGCTACAATCATACAATTTGAGAGTTAGAAAGATCACTTATTCCAAAATTCCCCTTTTAACAAATGAATGGAGAACCAAAACGGTTTAGTGATTTATCAAAGATCACACAGTTAAACATTCACCTAGTCTCTCCATCTTGCATCTTAAAACCAGCTGCCAGATAACAGTCCCCGGATGACTGTGGGGGTGGTGACGAGACGTGAGACAAAGGAATAGTCAGCTAGCTCACTAACGGGCTCTGAACAGTCTTTCCCTTTGCCACTTTGGCTTTAAAGATGGATACAGAAAGGAGTCTCTGGGTGGTGGAAACTGTTAATGAGCTAGGCTGCTAACTGAAAGGTTGGAGGCTGGAGTCCACCCAGAAGCACCTCAGAAGAAAGGCCTGGCAATCTACTTCTGAAAAATCACCCACTGAAAACCCTATGGAGCATAGTTCTACTCTGACCCCCAAGGGGTCACCATGAGTCCGAGTCACCTCGATAGCAACTGTTTTTTAAACTAGGTACAGAAAACCACATAGTGGCAACGGAGGCAAACCTGTTGCCATTTAGTTGATTGTGACTCATAGACACCCTATAGGACAGAGTAGAACTGCCCCCTAGGGCTTCCAAGGCTGTAAATCTTTACAGAAGCAGACTGCCACATCTTTCTTCCACGGAGCTGCAGTAGGTTCGAACTGCTGACCTTTAGGTTAGCAGCTGAGCACTTAACCACTGTGCCACCAGGGCTCCTTGCAACTGAGCCAGCAGTGAACAAAGACAAATAAAGATTTTTTTTTTTTAATTTTCTTTTGTGGCATTTATTTGGTTTTATTGTTTTTCTTTCTACCTACCACTGTGCACGGGGAATCAGGAGAACTGGGCTCAAGAAAGCTTTGCTGCATTTACCTAGTGTAAACTCAGTTGCTTCAGGTACTTCTTAGGGCATCTGTGTGCAGATTATTGTTTAAAAAGATATGTCCTTGAGAGCATAAAACTACCTGTTCAGAACATGCTGGGGTGTCAGGACCCTGGGTTCGAGGATCCTCATGTGACCCACACAGGCTCATACACTCCACCGTTAGTGTCCAACAGCTTTCTTCCCGTGGTCACTAGGAATGTTGGCAAGGTGTTATAAATTGTGTCCCCCGAAAGGACACATATAAGTCCTAACCCCTGCACCTGTGAATGTGACCTTGTTTGGAAATAGGTTCTTTCCTTGAAGATGTTATCAGTTTAGTTAGTGAGATCATACTCTGGTTACTCAATAGCTAAGTGCTCGGCTGCTAACCAAAAGGTTGAGGGTTTGAACGCAGCCTCCGGTAGGCCTGGGCATTGTTGGTGCTTCTTTAGCTCGTAGACGCATCTTTGCATTCAGTCTGTGTCTAACTATTTTTGTGTGTTCTCCCCATTAATAAAACTCCACTAAAGTATCAGGACCCCCCACTCCGGTTGTTGCCATTGTTAGGTGCTGTGGAGTCGATTCTGACTCACAGCAACCCCACGTGACATTCCTTCCGTAAGCACATTGCCAGGTTTTTCAACCAGAAGCTGGAAGAGACAATGAAGGATCTTCCACGCGAGCACGCAGAGAGAGCAAAGCTCTGCTGACGCCCTGAATTCAGACTTCCAGCCTCCAGAACTGTGAGACAGTAAATTTCTGTTCCTTACAGCCACCTACTTTGTGCTCTTTGGTTATGGTAGGGTTAGAAAATGAAGGCGCAAGGCAAGCATCTAAACGTGCTGGACGGCAGCCTGACACCTCCCCCCCCCCTCGGTCACGGTGACCCCTTTCTCTGGAAGGCCCTTTCTCCCTTGTCCATCTTGTGCACACCTGCTCCCATCTCCTCTCTCCCTCACCCTACCGCTGGTAGAAATGGAGCCCCCTCTTCCACATGACCCCACCAGACACTAGGATCCCTGAAGGCGGACCATGTCTTCTTCATCCCTGAATCCCCGGCAACTGGCAGGGGGTCTGGCATCTAGGAGGAAGTTTCTGATTGTGTCATGGCTGACGTAAAGCTTTAATGGACTCAGAATTTATTCCTCTGACAAGCATTTAGTGATCACCTACTGTGAACCAGGTCTGGGATATGGGCAAAGGGTATAAAGATGAGGCAGTCATAGTTTCTGCTTACAGAGAGCTCTTAGCCTCATGAAAACAAACGCAAATCTGTCGCCTCTATAGGAGTAAAACCTCTAAGTTTATTCTCTTCTGATAATAGGTCAGAGACATCATATTCATGAGGCCAGGGTTATTCGGCCATTCTTAGAGCAACCCACTTGACTGTTACCACATCCACACTTAATGTAGATTAAATAATTTAATTTTTTAAAGTTAAATTTAACTTAACGGAGGTCTGAGAATACTGGATTGGGCAGAGGAAGTACAAGAGACAACAGGAAGAAAATTAAACCTGTGAAAAAAGATAATAAAATTTTACATTAGGAGATTTTGGTCTATTTCTTTGTCTCAAAATGAAGGCTAAAAAGGAGAATTTCCCTTTATTCTTTAGAAAAGCCACAGCTGGCCCAGGAGACCAGCCACGTATTCAGTTCCCACCTCAAGACTTCATTTATAGCATTCTCCTATTTTTAAAAATGGATTTCTGTAAAATGTTTCATAATGTGGATTGGTTTCTTTGGGGTCTGCCTCTGCACTATAACAGCAGAAAAAAAAGACATTAATAACTTCTCCGTTAATGGGTTTTTCAGAGTCTCCAAAGATTCACCTTGTACATTATAACTTCCTCCCACTTTGCCCCCGGGCTAAATCTTGATTGCCATTGTAAGACATCTTCAGGACATACTGCTAAAGATCATCCTTACGAGAAATAACTTCTCATACTATGCACAACGCACACTCACGAAACGGCAGAGCTTAAGGGCCGTCATACAGCGTGTCACTCACCTTCGTCCGGTGAAACTCAGCGCTGAGAGAGCTGACGCTGCCTAGTAAATGAAGAATTTCAGTGACAGAGGAAGCAGAGGCTCTCTCCCAGACTTAAGAGGTAACTTTGAACTGGTTATTTTATATTTTGTCCTTTGCCAAGACACTCTAGTCAAGTCACCCAGTCACCAGTTTCATAGGATGTGGTGAAGAGTTCCCAGAAAAGCTTTGTCCAGTTTTGAAACCTGAGTATGTAAGTGTATGTGTGTGTGTATATCACCACCCACTTGTCAGTTTGTTGTGCTGTGGTGGCTTGAGTGTTGCTATGATGCTGGAAACTATGCTACTGGTATTTCAAATACCAGCAGAGTCTCCATGGTGGACAGGTTTCAGACTGAGGCACACTAGGAAGAAAGGCCTGGCAATAAACATCTAAAACTTAGCCAATGAAAACCTTATGGATCACAATGGAACACTGGGACTCGTTTGCTTTGGACATGTCATCCAGAGGGATCACTCTCTGGAGGAAGAAATCATGTTTGGTGAAGTCAAGCCAGCGAGGGTAAGGGAGACCCTTGGTGAGATGGATTGACACAATAGCCTCAATAACGAGCTCAAATATGCAAAAGATCACAAAGACCATTGCAGGACCAGGCAATATTTTGTTCTGTTGTACATAAGGTCGCCACGAGTCAGAATCAACTCAGCAGCAACTATCTGTCTATCTGCCTAACGATCTACCTACTAATCATCTATCGACAGAGCTACTAAAGGTAGAGACTTGAAATGGTTCTCACATTTTACCATATAAGGGACATGACACCATAGAATATAAACTATTAGAAGGCAGGGACCATGAAAGGTTTATATTTGTCAATGCTTCTAGTCTTAAAATGTTAGCCTTTTCTGATTCCAGTAGAAATCAAGCCTGCATCTCTCTAGATGTCTATCTTTAGGACTAGTAACTGCTGTCAACCCTCTTTAGGTCAGCAAGAACACCTGACTTCAGATGTGACAAGCAAAGATCCCATCGCTCTTCTCACTAGAGCAGGGATTCTTAACCTTTTATGAGTTACAGACAACTTTAAGAATAAAAAAAAAAATGTACACCTAGTTTGGTGAGCAGCATCTGGGGTCTTAAAAGCTTGTGTGAGACCATCTAAGATACAACTATTGGTCTCTACTCATCCAGAGCTAAAAAGAAAGAAGGAAACTAAAAACTCAAAGAAGAAACTAGTCTACAGAACCAACAGTGTACACAAATGACATCACCCACCCTGAGACCAGAAGAACTAGATGGTACCCAGCTACCACTGCCAACCATTCCAACCGGACTCAATAGATCGTTCCAGATAGAATGGGAGAAAAATATAGACCAAAACTCAAATTCCTAAAAAAAGGTTAGACTTATTGGACTGGTAAAGACTAGATGTACCCCTGTAACTATTACCCTGAGATACTCTTAAAACTTGGAACTATATCACTCCCAGAGATCACCTTTCAGCCAAACGACAGATTGACCCATAAAATAAATAATATCACCCGTGAGTACTGTGCTCTTCAAAATAATTGTCTAGATGAAACCAAATGGTTAACATTTACCCTAGACCAAGAATGAGAAGGCTGGGGGAGACAGGGAAGCCAGATTAATGGAAACAGAACAACCAAAATGGAAATAATGAGACAGCTGATATATTGTGAAGAAAGCAACCAACGTCACTGAACAGTATGTAAAGAAATTGTTAAATGAAAACCTAATTTACTGTGTAAACTTTTGCCAAAAACATAGTAAGATATTAAAAAGTAATAACAATAATTTTTAAAAATGTACTTAGGTACATATACACAAAAGTTTGCAGCCAGTTTTTGGAGGATCACATGTCCCTGCCTGCTAACCAAAAGTGTCTACTCTTGAAAATATCTTAAGAAGCAGCTTGCCTCCTCTCCTCATATTTTCCTCTTTTATCTTATTTTATTTTGGTCTATACACGCCAAAATACCAAATTCTTCTTCAGAGCTAACCAGATAGCGCTTGGTAAGTAAGTCACCGGTGAATTAACAGGTAACTGCAATGGTAATTACGTCTCTCAGTATGCCCTCAAGCAACAACAGTCTGGTTAACAAAACAGCACCAGTTTTAGACAGATGACAAAGATTTTGTAGCACAGAAATCAGTTTCAAAACAAATGGCTGTCTCAAGCTACTCACCACTCTGTCAGGGGACTGTCAGAGGTTGCCTGTATATCGTTCACATCCGAGGAAACTTGGCCAACTGGAGCTCACAGGAGATGACATATATCAACAGCATCAGTCTCTGCATGCCTCCAAGTGCTACACCAAACATTCAAACACAAAAGTTGATAGAGGAGATATCCTGGGGCGGCATCTGCAGACAAATTGCAGACAATGAAAAGTCGATTCCAAACTTTGGATTCACAGTTATGATTCAGTCAGTGTAGCATGACGGTTGGAAGAACAAGTTTTAGACTCCGACAGGTCTCATTCTGACACTTGTCCTTTTAAACTAATTACTGGACCACCCTTACTCTGTTTTCCTTTATGGAGATGGGAGAATGGTAAATTCCTCCATTTTCCAGTATTATTGTTAGTAAACATTGTTAGTAAACAGTGCCTAGCGGGTATTACATGCTCAAGAAATTCGAGAACGGTGACAATGAATGGAAATGGACTTTGACTTACAAAAGGAAATCACAGACGTTCTGAGAACTCCAGAGTGGTAATAGATACTACGTGTTTGGAGAAATTTAGAACAATGAGATCAAAAAATAAGATATTATTGTCTCTTTGATTTACAAATTTTATAAACTTTGAACTGACAGAAATAAAAGTTCCAAATTGAGAAAATAGCCCATATGAAATATATTTCTCCTCCACTGGGCTCAGTGGGAGCCGTGCATTGAGCAGGGAAATTCTTCAACATTTGGCCCATGGTGTGAGAATATTTGTACAATCTGGGCAGTTGAGCTATGGAGTCAAAAGTACGACACAACGAAGCTCCAACAGCTGTACCAGGCAGGGAGGGCAGGTGGAGGGCGCTTTTGCACTTCTAGTGCTGAGCTGGATTTCAACCTTGAGGGACTGTGGGTGCCAGAGAGAATACTTTAGGGTTCACGGCACACAGAGAGGGAGGAAGACAGAAGGGGACGTTTTCTGAATGGGGAAAAACCTGTCTAGTTCTCTGATAAATCTAAGCGGTTTTCTTGCCTTCCATGCTGGAAACCTGGGTCTGAATTCCAGCCAAAGCAGCTCGTGAGCAGCCACACTCTTCTGTCAGTGGGGCGTGTTGCTACGACGCTGAAGAGGTCTCAGCAGAACTTCCAGACTAAGTTGAACTGGGAAGGAAGGCCTGGCAATCAACTCCCGAAAAATCGATCAATGAAAACCCACCCAAAGAAACCACTGACCTGCTTTATGTCTTTAGAAGGCGGTTTCGCCTGTTCTATAGGGTCGCTATGAGTCGGAAACGACTCAACAACACACACAACAATACAGTTTCACATAAACAGAATCGTGCAGTATGTTTTCCTTTTTGCCTGGCTTCTTTTACTCACAATATGATATTTCCATATTGTGATTTATCCACATTAGCTGCTTTTATTGCTGAGTAGTATTCCATTGCATGGATATACTAGAATTTGTATATATTTTCACCTGCTGATAGACATATAGATCTTTTCATCTTCTGTCTGTAATAAATATCTTGCAATGAACATTTGAGTACAACTCTTTTTGTGGATATACATTTTCATTTCTCTTAGAGTGGAATTGCTAGATTCTGTAGCATTGCTGGAAATTCTGGTGGCTTAGTGGTTAAGCGTTCCGCTGCTAACCGAAAGGTCGGCAGTTCGAATCCAGCAGGCGCTCCTTGGAAAGTCTATGGGACAGTTCTACTCTGTTCTATAGAGTCGCTATGGGTCGGAATCGACTCAACAGCAATGGTTTTTTTTTGTTTTTTTTTTTTTGGTATAGTGTTGGTATTAGGTGTCATTAAGTCAACACCAACTCATGGTAATCCCGTGTGACAGGGCAGAACTGCCCCAGGTCTTTTTCCTGCAAAGCCACCACATGGATTAGAACTACCAAACTTTCAGTTAAGGATACGTTTAACTTGATAAGAAACTGTAATAATCTTCTCCGAAATAGTGAGCTATTCTGATGTTCTACAAGCAGTGCACAATTTCTGGTATTCCACAGCCTCGGCAACAGTTGGTATTGTCAGTCTTTTTATCTGTTGCCGTTATAGTAGGTATATAGTGGGGTTTTTTAATTGTAGTTTTTATTTTTATTTCAATGACGACTAATGACATTGAGCATTTTTTCATCTGCTTCTCAGCCATTTATATATTGTCTTGTATGAAATGCCTATTTAAATCTTTTGTCTTTTTTTTTTTTCATTTGGGCAGTTTTTCTTGTTAGTATTGAATTGTAAGAATTCTTTATATATTCTGAATATAAGACCTTTGTCAAATATATATATTAAAATATTTTCTCCCCGTCTTTGGTTTATCTTTTCATTTTTTTAAACCATTTTTTTAAACAGCAGAGATTTTTTATTTTGATACACACCAATTAATCATTTTTTATAGTTTGTGCTTTTGTGTGCTACAAAATTTCTGCTTATCTCAATGCCACAAAAATTTTCTTACACATTTCTGTCTGGTAGTTTTATAGTTTTAACACGTACATTTAGGTCTATTATCTATTTCAAATTTTTTTGTGTGTAAGCTGTGAAGCAATCATTGAATTCATTTTCCTTC
This sequence comes from Trichechus manatus latirostris, assembly GCF_000243295.1. NCBI lineage: Eukaryota > Metazoa > Chordata > Mammalia > Sirenia > Trichechidae > Trichechus > Trichechus manatus. The sequence continues at coordinate 8,067,975 of NW_004444054.1, read as the reverse complement.
CCATACAGATATCCAGTTGTTCCAGGAACATTTATAGAAAAGTTAATTCTTTACACTCCTTAATAACCATGACACCTTTCTTGAAAGTCAACTAACTCTGTATGTATGGGTCTATTTCTAGATTCTCTGTTCTGTTGCATTGATCTATATGTCTATGCTTATGCCAAAACCACTGTTCTGAATACCGCTAAATCTTGAACTAAGGTAGGGTCAGTGCTCCAACATTATTCTACTTTTTCAAAGTTCTTTTGGTAATTATTCAGCACTATCAATAAAAATTTCTGTGATGATAAAAATATAGTCTATCTGTGCTGTCCAATATAGTAGTCCCTGGGTGGTGCAAACAGTTAACGCTCTCACATGCTAGCCAAAAGGAGGCACCTAGGAAGAAAGGCCTGGAACTCTACTTCCAAAAAAACCAGCCATTGGAAACCCTATGGAGCCCAGTTCTACTCTGACACACAATGATGTCACCATGAGTTAGGATCAACACAACGGCAATTATTTACTTATTTATTTTTTATGTCGTCCAATATAATAGCCACTATTCATATGTAGGATACCCTGGTGGCATAGTGGTTAAGACCTACGGCTGCTAACCAAAAAAAAACCTCGGCAGTTCGAATCCACCAGGTGCTCCTTGGAAACCCTATGGGGGCAGTTCCACTCTATCCTGTAGGGTCGCTATGAGTCGGAATTGACTCAATGGCAATGGGGATTTTTTTGGTTTAGTCATATGTAAGGAGCCCTGGTGGCACTATGGCTAAAGCGATTGACTGCTAACCTGAAGGTCAGCCGTTCAAAACTACCAGCGGGTCTGCGGGAAAAAATTGTGGCAGTCTGTTTCCGTAGAGATTTATAGCCTTGGAGTCACTATGGGGTCACCATGAGTCAGAATCGACCCAACGGCCGTGGATGGATAGTCATATGTGGCTATAGAACACTTGAAATTTGACTCGTGTGACTGAGAAGCTGAATTGTTTCTTTTATTTCATTTTAATTAATTTAAATGTAACTTTAAAGAGCTACATGTGGCTACTGGCTACCATGTTAGATAAAACAGTTTAAATGTATGTCTCCATTTGCTTTGCCTCCTGGTCAGAAATATCCCATTGAAGGCTCCCACCGTTCCTGCAGTCATTTTGCCTCACCTCCTAACACCAACAAAGTGTTAGAGTCAGTCTTTCTTACGGCTTCTGTCTCATCCTCCACTGCGGGAAATACAGCAGCCCTAGTACCTAGATTGAACCTGACTGGACCCATAGAGGGTCTAGCTTTTCCAGTAGATGTCCAGAGTGATAAAATAATACTGCTAAGAAGTGTGGGTAGTTAATGCCCCATGGGAAGTACTTAGACCTAAGATAGATGGGAAGAAGCCAGCAGATATATTCTTCTCCCTTCCTCCCCACTTGACTGCTTTGAGACACAGTGGTTCCATAACACCTCTCCATCTCTCTGGAGACATCCCATGAGACAGAACTACATTATTTTGAGAAGTTGTGGGCAGTTCTGTTAGGCATCACTTTGAATTATTTTCCGTATTGTTACTTCTCTTTCCTTTTTTCCTCACTCTTGCTTCCCTTAGATTCTCTGAATAAATAGAGCATGGCTTCAGGCTCTTTTTTCTTGGGTAAAAACAAGTTGTTTCCTTCCAATAATATAGACTGCTTTGTGCTGATACATCTATTCTCTCTCTTTGTGTAGTAATTATCCATTATTATGTAAAAAATTATCCCAACATTTAATGGCTTAAAAATAATAAACATTTATTATCTAACAGTTTTTGTGGGCAAGGAATTCAGAAGCAGCTTAGCTGAGGGGTTCTGGCTCAAGATCTCTGATGAGACTGCAGTCAAGATATTAGCGAGGGCTGCCATCTTCTGAAGGCTTGATCAGGGTGGATCCTCTCCTTCCAGTATGGCTCATTCACATGGCTGCTGACAGGGGGTGTATGTTCCTTACCGCGTGCATCTTTCCACAGGGCTGCATGGGTGTACTCATAATATGGCTGCTGGCTTCCCCCAGAATGAGTGATCTAAGAGAGGGCAAGGAGGAGGCTTCAATGCCTTTTATGACTTCGTCTTGGAAGTCAAACACCATAATTTTCACCTCATTCTACTCATTAGAAGTGAATCGCTAAGTCTGGCCCATACTCAAGGGGAGCAGAATTCGGCTCCATCTTTTGAAGGGAAGAATGTCAAAAAATCTGTGGACAGATTTTAAAGTCACCAAACCTGGTTTCCATAGTTGCCAAGAACATACATTTACAAGACAGATTGCTAGGAGTATAGACTATAGACTTAAAACAGAGTGATGCTGACTACTCTGCAAGAGAATTAAACTAAGGACCATCACTAAAACTCTGCAGATCTCTTTCTCACTGTCTTGCAATATTGTACCGTTATGAAGGATTCATACATGATTTTAGATTTAAGTATGACGCCAAGGAAAGAACCCTAAAACCAGCTTTGGTGCTGTCTCCTTTTGTTCTCTGTTTGCTCCTCAGTCATATATATATCTGCATATTATAGTCAACATCCCAACAACTGTTCAACACTAACTGCTAACAAAAATAACTGTTCTCATCTGTCGGTAATCACAAGGTTGTGAAAATAATCAAATAAGGTAACAAGTGAAAAATTACCACAGTGTAGTGCCTCGCACACTAGATACTCAATAAACGTTCTCCTCTAAGTCAAAGGCAAAAGAAATCTAAACAAACCACTCATCAGCCAATAGCTCTTTGCTCTTTGCTGCTCACTGCTGTACCTGTGGTCTTGCTGGCTCTAGATCATATAATCTGATTTTTTTTTCCTCTTTCCCTAAATGGTGGTAAGTAATTTGTCTCTTTCACCTGATGTTTTGTTGGTACAATGCATGAAAATAATAGTCAGGTAGACCATTTCTGCATAACTTCCTCATGCCTATATTTTGTCAATCCCTTTGACCTTGTTGAAACATGAGATGAATTTCTTTCACACTAAAGTTTTAATGAAGTTATTACCTTGTATATCCAATGAGATCATAGCTTATATCATAAATTTCCTACTTCAAGATATATTCCTTTAACTACTGAAAGAAATAACCTTTTAACTAAAAATAAACTTTAATTGCTGGTCACAGCTCCATCTTTAGATGTAGTCATATTATTATTATTTAAGATAAAAATTTTGCATAGACATAGAGGTGAGCCTTGTAGGTAGCCACTCACAAAAGATATTTATGTCTTTAGGTTAATTCCGACATACTGCTGGCTTTTAATTATTTGTGCTAATAGGTAACTACATAATTGAAATTAATGAGCCAATAACTACATCTTAACTTCCAAAACCCTTTTTCTTTTCTCTTTACCACAACATATACCACACTTAATTAACTTAAGTTTGAGCCCTTATTTCAACTACCCATGTTTATAGAGAAGTGCTAATAAGCAGAGAAGAGTCAAATGTAGGACAGCTTGAAGAAAAGCAAAGAGTTTATTGCGCTCAGAAGGGAATATTTGTTCTCCCAAATAGATAAGAATTAATTGCACTTCTTGACATGAGGACAGGAAGAGAAAAACTATAACAGGGGTGATGGTAATTGTGATATGCCCTCAGATCAAGATATACAGTTTTTAACTAGGCCAATAAATAGTTTTTAACTTAATCATACCAACTTCAATCTGTGGTACATGGTGCAAAAGGACTGTACTGAAAATAATTCCTGAACCAAGGACATAGGCGACAGGGAGTGATAGCATGTCTTACTCTGTCTAGACTTTTGAGCCTCATAACAACCTTACTTAAAACAAATTGCTTGAACCATTTCATACCCATCATGCCCAATTAATTCATATAAGCCTCACCTCTGAGCCAGCCATACCTTCCATTTCTGTGGTGCAGATTACCATTGACCATTAATTTCCTTCACCTCACCCACGCTAACCCAGCTGCCTCTGTGGATTCCTAGCAAGCTGTGCTCACTCCAAAAGGAAAACGGCAGCAAGGAGAGCAGCTAGAAAGTTCAGCCAAGAGAAATAAGCAGGGATGAAAAGACAGCCATGTTCCATGGGGACAACCAAAGATGGTCACATCTCTGAAAAGAGATGCATTTCTCAGGGGGGGAAAGAATAATGCAACTCTAATGTCCCTGAAAACCCTGCCTGGTGATTCCTTAGCATTAGAATTGACCCCGCTTGCCTTGTGAAACTATCCTGTAGGCTAGGAAGAGGAGAAAATGGGCTTCCACAGAGGGCTCAGAGCTTCTAAGACGACAATTGTTTGTGTCAAAAGCAGTCGCTGCTTTATTAAAGGATAATGCTAACCTAACATGCATTCAACAAACATTTTTATCCAGTGTCTAAGTATGAAAGACATTGTACTACACACTGATTTTGCCTCCTATTTCCTCCAAGAGGTAGTGACCTTTGCCTTCTACCTTACATTCCTGGAATTGTAGTTTTTCTCCCCACGTGCTACGGCTCAGCGCATAGTTCACTAAGAGCATTTAGTCGCCAGGTCCTCTCGAGTGGCCATGCCTTTAATGAGTGCTTTGCCCTTACAGAGCTGACTCAGAGTGATGTGTAAAGCTCCAGCGTTTGATGTGTCCTAGATCTTGAATGTCCTTCCAAACAAATGTCCGGTAATTGAGGGCCCATTTATTGTAGAGATAAATGCATTTGTTCCCATGTCAGAGTTACAGGCAAAGTCTAGCAGTTTGGAAACAGGAAGAGGTAAAACTATCTTTATGTCATTTTACCCTAGTTATGTATCATTTCAATCAAACTAACAAGGACTAACAACTTTATACCAAAGACTCCCTACTACAATTTTAATGTTTTCATGCATACAATTTACTTAAGAAACAAAACTTTTTTTTTGAAGTTTGAATATTAATGTTGCAAGCACTCAATCTACATAATCATTTATGTTAATATGTGCATTTATGTTAATATGTGCAATTTTCACCTGAGTTTCTATGACTTTAATGTTGGAATACTGTCTCTATATTTTTAAACATTCCTAGATTATTTTACCTTCATAAATTTCTTATCCTCCTATTTTTCTTTGTAAGCCAGATTCTAACTTCACCACGCCAGAGTATTTGACCTTGAGCAAGTAAGTCACTTCTGAGTCAAGTTCTTTACCTATAAAGTGAGAACGACAGTAGACTCTACTTCATAGGAATGATGGGAAGACTGAACGCGTTGATACATTGAAAAGCACACAGAACTGAGCTGGGCATAGATACATGCCATTCTCAAATTGAATATCACCATTCAAGGAGAGAGAAAAATAAGGTTACAGTATCTGATGGCTTCAATGTTTTATATATATAGAAATAAGTATTAGCTATTATTATTACCTAAGGGTTCAGCACCCCGTTGGATCATGTTACACTTATTCCGGTCCTAGACCTTTTAATCTCGTTAAATCGTTTTTCATCAATGATGTTCCTATCTTTAGGTGAATTTTTTACTCTCTTTTCTGATATTAGGGCCTGATGACAAATTTGACTTTTGTGGTTCCACACTTCAAACTCCCCATAGGCATGGTGTTGTGCTTCTGTCTGGCTCCACTCTCTTCCGACTGTCTTGGGTGATGCCATGTTTAACACCTGTGTTCCAGTGTCTTCTTGACAATACCCTTCTCAGAGGTGACTACCACTCACCCATTGTCGTTGAGTGGAGAGGTGCCTAGACAATAGCAAATAAGTACCTGTGAGATAGGAGGTACCTGCTCAGGTGCATGTCTGTAAAACAAGGGGGGGCATTCAGAGCAGGAACTAGGTAAATCAGCATAGATGCTCCTTCGGGGTTTGTTTGAGCTCAGTCTTTCTTCCTTCACTTTATAATTTACAGAGTGATAAGTAATGTTATTAAATGTTGTTTTGGTTATACAGAAGTGGAGAAAAAAATTGCCATCAACTAGTCATATTTGCATGTGCTATGTTCCTGTCCCCCTTTCTCAGGCCAGCCCAGAGAGCCCAGAAGGGAGGCAGTGTTTGGAAGAAAAACGGGACACAGCTAAGCCACAAGTAACCGCATGAGTTGGATGGTCCCGTCTCCTCTGAATCAGGCCTTTTGAAAGACAAGAGCAGACTATCACACAACATACGCTCTCAAACCTCGTCATCTCCATGCCATTGCACCATCTTTTTTGGGTCTTATCACCTCTAAAATAGCTTCCAAGTTCTTTCTTGCTCTTACTCCCGATCTCTTCCTGATCCAAAGCACTTTTCAAATTGATGACAAATTACTCTGGTCATTGTACTCAGATCTTTAGTGGTTTTCTACTGCTGCCAAAATTAATAGAAACTCCACATTCTGGTACACAAAATCCTTCACAAGTTAGCCCCAACCTAACTTTCCAGCCGTAAGCTCTTCTTTGATTGCCTACGTACATCATATACTACAGCAAGGCTGCAATATTTGATATTCCTCAGCGATTGTTCTCAATGACTTGCAATATTACTTCCGCCAGAAACTTCTCTCCCCATTTCTCCCCCTGAAGTATTGACAAATTTCCATGTCAAACTCTACTTACTTCTTGCACCCTCCCTGACTAAAATCACCATATCCTCTTTTCAGTGACAAGTTATCATTGTATCTCCATCAAATCTCTTAGTACTTTGGTTATACTTCCTCTTCAGTCCCTTATTACATTCTGCTTTATATTATGATCATTTGCATATTAAAATCTTTCCCTTTCCCCCATCAAATCATATTCACCTTGAGGGTAAAGATGTATCATTGTATCCCCTGCCATGCCTAAAACAGAGCTTGCTATACTATAAGCACTAAATAAATATTTTTGAAATTGAATTGAAGAATGTATTGTAGAGAAATATTCCTTGATTTACTGTATATATATTTAAATAATTTTGTTTTATTTTGCAGCTATTACTGACTATATTAACTTAGTATTTATTTTTCTCTTTTTTTCTGTCACTAGTAATAAACTATGTTTACATACTGAAAGCCAAATGTTATAATAATAATAATAATAAAAGAAAGATAAACAAGAGAGAATGATGAAAGAAAGAATAAATGAAGACTCAATCCTTGTATTTAACCCTCATGTTTTAAATTTCCCGGTGAAAGTCCATCAGCACCTCATGTTCTCAGATGACCTGCACAATGCACCAGGCGATGGCTCAGTTTGATATGTAGGAGCCCTGGTGGCATAGTCGTTAAGCTTCTAACAGAAAGGCCAGCAGTTCAAAGCCACCAGCTGCTCTGCAGGAGAAAGATGTGGCAGTCTGCTCCCAAAGATTCCTATGGGGCAGTTCTACTCTGTCATATAGGGTTGCTATGGGTCAGAATTGACTCATAACAATTCACAATGGAAATACTGCAATTATTAATATCTATACATCAAAACAGTAGCCCTGGTGGTGCAGTGGTTAAGCACTCAGCTGCTAACCAAAAAGTTGGCAGTTTGAACCCACCAGCCGCTCTGTGGAAGAAAGATGTGGCAGTCTGCTTCCATAAAGATTTACAGCCTTGGAAACCTTATGGGACATTTCTACTCTGTCCTTTAGGGTTGCTATGAGTCACAATCAACTCGATGGCAATGAGGTTTGGTTTTTGGTTTTTATGGGTCCACTGAAAGAAAGTAAAATAAAATAAAACAAGACTACGTTATTACTCTTGGAGTTCATATTTCTCAGTTGTACTTTGCTTTATCTCTGAGTATTCTTTTCTCTCTCTGACATTTGGTGTTCTCTCTCTTTTCTCATTGCAAACAATTCACTTCAAAAATGCAGAATGATGAAATCAGGTTTAATAATAAAAAGTTATGAATGCTAATAAAAAATAAATCACACTGCTTTCTCCTCCCTGCTCTTTGCTTCTTGGTCTCCGTGGTTTCTTCTTCTGACTCCGTGCCTTTTAAATGCAATAAGCTCTAACGGTTGAAAGACGGCAAAAAGAAGAAATTCCTACTGAGGATAACTAGGTACTCTGTCTGTGTAGTCAACATTTTAAGTACAAAGCAATAGAACGTTCATCTGAGAGATGTATCAAATGTTTTATTTTGTTTTTGAACAGGAGCACATGGAAGAACTTATTATTTTTGTTTAAATTGGTTTTTATAAAGCCCATTATATGACGACATATTAAACATACGATGTCCAAGAAAGACAACATGATAAAGATAAAAACTGTCAATATGCTTTGTTTGTTTCCAGATTCTTTCAAAGGCCTTAAGCTACTCAGCTGTAAATAATTAATTGCTAGAAGTGCTGACATTGGGAGAGTTAGCCCAGCCTGAAGTCCTAAAATAAGTAAAATTGAAAGAGCAAAACTAAGACTTTCAACGGACTTATATACCATCTATCAAAGTCCAGGGTTGAGTCTTTCTAAAGAAAACAATATGTTCACAATATGCTCCATTCTACATTAAAGAGGCCCAATAAAGCCATTAGAAGTGTCTAAATATATGTTTACTATGACTCACCTTTTCCTGAACATACAGTCATGTTCCTGTTACTGTGACATTTCAAGTTATCTTTTACAGCTTCAATGACCAAAAGGCTAAGTATGCTGAAAGTCCTTTGTCATTTACGTTATATAGCACATCTTAGCTGGAGGATTATAAAAAACAAGGTAGGGTGGTGGGTGATGTTAAGAAACTGGAATATACTATTTCATTTTGTTTTTAAAGAAAATCAGTGAGGAAGAAGAGGGACTATTTTAGGCTTTGCCCCCATTACGGTTCTCCATTCACACATTCCTACTCAAAGGCTCAAATTTTCTTAAAGCACAGTGCCTCCACATTTTCTCTTATTTCCTTAACTTAAAACTCCTTCTATTCTCTTTTCCTCTTATTAGGGCTACCAGATTTAGCAGATAAAAATACAGAAAGTGCAGTAAAATTTCAATTTCAGATAAACAACAAATATTTGAATATAAGTATTTCCTAAGCAATATTTCAGATATACTTATATTGCAAAATTATTCATTGCATATCTGAAATTCAAATTTAATTAATGAATATTTTTTATATAAGTATGTCTTAAATATTTCATGGGACATACTTATACTGAAACATTATTCATTGTTTATCTGGAATCTAAATAAAACATAGAGTTTCCAAAGCTGTAAATCTTCACAGAAGCAGACTGCCACGTTTTTCTCCCACAGAGGGGCTGTTGGGTTCAACCTTCCTAACTTTCATTTAGCAGCTAAGCGCTTAACCACCGTGCTACCAGTGCTGCTTCAGAAACTGTTACGCACTGGAAATAAAACAAAAAACTTACAGGCAAAAGGCAGACGACGGTCTTGTAGGCAGCCAATAATAATAGAGGTTGGCAAGTGCCGTGAGAGAGATATGCACAGGCTACCCCAGGAGACCCTCAAATGCCTCTCCTCTTAGGACTGTTGGTTATCCATCCCTCTTACTTCCTTATATCAACATATATGGAGCTCTATCTTTTACTGCTCGGCAAAACATAGTACTTTACTTATAATAGGTGCTTATTTTGTCTTATTGGAGTTTTTCAAATTATAACCACAGCATTGGATTTGGTTTGTTTCTCTTTAATAAAGTGAGAAATATGGCTTTTTCCAATGTACTAAATGTGACAGGCATTGTAATATGTGCTTTACCTAGTTATTCAATCCTCACATTGTCTCTAGGTGCTATTTATATGCCTATTTTATGGAAGAGGACATAATGACGCACAATGGTTCAATAATTTGCCCCCAAGTCACATGAATAATAGATGATGGACCTGGGATTCTAACTAAACAGTCTAGCTCCAGAATCCATGCCCTTCATCACTATGCTAGGTTGACACTCTGTAATAGAGGTGACTGAAAAATTGAAATTAAATAAACTTTTGCAATTTTCTGCAGACACTTTATATGTTCTCTTCTGTTTTAATTTTATTTTTTAAAGGAGCAATCCTTTTTCCTGCTTCTCATGATCCACTAGTGAACCATGTGGGGGCTCAAATAAAATCAAAAGGAAAAAATGTTGAGAAGAATGAAGCCAAAACAGTGACATCTCACATCATGAAAGCTTGGCTGGTCCATTACACTTTCCCTCACTGCTGTCTGCCCAAATCGTTCTAGTCTGTGCTATAGTCTGATGTACCTGGATCCAAAGGTAAAAGCTATGCACACCTCTGGTTATTACTGGGCAACAGCACATCTGATCGATCAGAAGAAAGAAGAGTCATTAATTATTTTTTCAAATAACTGCTTAACTTATGGCTAGTTACTATGGATTTAAAATAAGCAAAAACATTCTTTACCATTTGGTAGTAAATTTAGAGTAAACCTAATATGGGACAAAGAGATGTACTTAGGATTGGGTATTGTAGCTTTATTGCCTGACTTATAAAAATACAAACTTAGTATTGTGAATGCCTTCAGCTCCTAGTGACTTCTAAACTGTGTCCTTTATAAGGCTGCTTTGATGAATAATAAAAATTCCCATAGAGTAAGGCTACTTAATATATTAATTAATTAATTAATTAATAGAGAAGAACTTCAAACCCACATTCTCTGAAAACTATATGTACTGTCTGCTTCTAATTCTTTACGGCTGGAGATTTCTAGCAAATACATCGTGATTTAATTTCATCTATTGGAGCCCTGGTGGCACAGTGGTTAAGAGCTCGGCTGCTAACCAAAAGGTCAGAAGTTCGAATCCACCAGCCACTCCTCGGAAACCCTATCGGAGCAGTTCTACTCTGTCCTACAGGGTCGCTATGAGTCGAATTGATGGTAGCAACGGTTTGATTTGGTTTGTTTTATCCAAAATACCAGCAGGAACCACCAGATTAAAAATATTTTTGCTATGAAAAGAGGTGAAGAATTGATAATAGCCAGGAAGGAATTTTCATCTTGAGGAAATAATCTTGCTACAAATGACCACAAATGATCAAAGATCATAGCCTTCAGTATGGATTACACCTCAACATAAAGAACACAAAAATCCTCACAACTGGACCAATAAGCAACATCATGATAAAGGAGAAAAGACTGAAGTTGTCAAGGATTTTATTTTACTTGCATCCACAATCAACAGCCATGGAAGCAGCAGTCAAGAAATCAGATGACGCATTGCATTGGGCGAATCTGCTGCAAGAGATCTCTTTAAAGAGTTAAAAAGTAAAGATGTCACTTTAAGGACTAAGGTGCACCTGACCCAAGCCATGGTGTTTTCAAGCATGTGAAAACTGGACAATGAATAAGGAAGACCAAAGAAGAATTGATGCCTTTGAATTATGATGTTGGCAAAGAATACTGACTATACCATTGTCTTAGGATGGGTTCCCCAGAGAAGCAAAACCAGTGAAGCTTATAAATATATATATAGAGAGATTTATATCAAGGAAATGGCTCACATGGTTTAAAGGCTGGAACAACCCAAGGTCATGGGTCAGGATAGAGGCTTCTCCTAATTCCCATTGCCACAGGGGCTGGTGAACCCAAGATCGGCAGGTCAGAGAGCAGGGCTGTTGCTCACAGGCTGCAAACATCGACAAATCCCAAGATGGGCAGGCAAGACCACAGGTAACCTGCTAGCTAAAGTCCCAAGAACCAGAAGTCAGACAAACAGGAGCCAGCTGCAGGACAGACGAGCAAAAACCCACAAGCCTTGCCAGAATGTCCACTTATCTTCAATGCAGGCCACATGCCCGAGGAAACTCCCTTTCAACTGATTGGCTACTTGCAGTAGATCCCATCATTGGAGTGATCACAACATCATACGACTGCTAAACCACTAAGAATCATGGCCCAGCCAAGTCGACACACAATCTTAACCATTACAACCACGGACTGCCAGAAGAACGAACAAATCAGTCTTGGAAGAAGTACAGCCAGAATGCTCACTAGAAGCAAGGATGGCAAGACTTCGTTTCACTTACTTTGGACATGTTATCAGGAGGGACCAGTCCCTGGAGAAGGACATCATGCTTGGTAAAATAGAGGGTCAGTGAAAAAGTGGAGGACCCTCAAGAAGATGGATTGACACAATGGCTGCAACAATGGGCTGAAACATAGCAACAATTGTGAGGATGGCACAGGACTGGGCAGTGTTTCGTTCTGTTGTACATAGAGTCTCTATGAGTCGGAATCGATTAATGACCCTTAACAACAGCATGTGGTTTGGTCTCAGTGTTTATTTTCCACTTAAGTTAATGCTGTGAATTAGAGAAAGGTTGCTTAGTAAAGTCTTGGCTAATGAATCATAGAGTCAAAGTAAGGAAAATTGTTGGAGAAGACCTGTTTGTCCCTAGGTGTCACGTTGATAACTAACCCGCGACTTCATAAATAGTTTTTAAAAGTCTCTAAAGTGTAGAATATAGTCCCTGGTCTCTGTCACTTTCAGAGTTAGACGGTAGGGCAGAAATGGGAAATGACTGCAGCAAATTTTGTTTAATAATTATAAAAATGAAGAGTTTCAATATCTCACAAACACTCAAAATCCTCTTATTCTGGGTAAATTGTGCAGCATGCATATTAATATGAACTTCATATATAATTGATAATAGTACAACATTTAGAAAAATATAAAATGTCAACAGAGACATCTTGAGTAAACATGTCACAAAAGCCTGTGTTCATAACAATAGCAATAAAAGATTTTGGGGGAATAATAGATTCACAGAGTTTGAAAGAACTTTAAAGGTTACCTAGTTCAACCACTCATCTGGAGGTTTAATACAGTCAGTAGTCCTCTCAGAATCTGGGTGGTTCCACTTGAGTGCTGGTAAGTGTACAGTATCATTGGAAGTTCACAGCCTGTATTTCCACCAAAAAAAAATATTATCACTGGGACTGACTTATCAGCAAAGAACAAGAAGATGGGGTCAAGATTAGGAAGAGACTATGAAAGCACCTGTTTTCCAGATCTCCCACCACAAACAAGCTTGTTCATCTCCTTTTTAACTGCCACCCATTTTTTCTTCCAAACCTTAGAAAGAGAATGTGGGCCCTTTAGGAAGTATGACTAAGTGTACTGAGAACCAAAACACCAAACGAAACCCACTGCCGTCAAGTCGATTTCGACTCATGGCGTCCCTGTAAGAGAGCAGAACTGCCCCATAGGGTTTCCAAGGCTGTAATCTTTACGGAAGCAGACTACCACACCTTTCTCCTGTGGAGCAGCTGGTGCATTCGAACCGCCAAGCTTCGATTAGCAGCCGAGTACTTAACCACTGCACCACCAGGGCTCCTTACCAGGGATAGGAAAATTGAAATGAAATGGGAGCGGGATCAAAGCGGGTTTGAGCAGCTTTCTCCATTGTAAATTAATAATAATCTGGCACTGTGGTTCATACATCACTCTTCTTATGAGTTGGTTTAATGCATCCATCTTTAAAAAGCAGATAAAACTCCAGCTATTCTGCACCGGCAAACCAAAAGACAAACTGCACAAACAGGGGGACCTCCCCAAAACTCTACCATGTGAAGGCCTACCTCATGACCAGCAGAGCTCTTCACTATCTAATTTCCTTGTAGAGATAAAGCACATGAGATACAGACATTTTATAGATAGACATAGTTCTGTATATTTTATACACACACATACTTTTTATTATTATTATTTTTTAATGAATCAAAGTGGGAAGTGCTACCACAGGCTGAACAGATCAAATTTGTTTCAACCTGAGACAAAGGGTGTGACCAAGACAGTACAGTGTAACAGTCTGAGTTGGGAAATGGACACAGAATTCAAACCTGGACACTCAATAAAAAGGAAACAAGAATTTACACAATCCCAACCTACTTAGGATGAACTGGAAATGAGTGACAGCATGAATCAGGACAGGTGGCCTTTGGTACCTTAAGCCCTCCCCAAATCAATGAAGAGAATCCTCTCCACCACCTCCATCCCATTATCTCTTGATTACTAGAAATGAATATCAAATCAGTCATTTACACCTTAATGTGAATTTAGTTAAAATCACTGAGTTCTTAAGATTATTCCTATGTTAATCCTTAACTTCTATGATTAGGAACAACAGTGAATTGAGTTTGCAGAATTAGCCATGCAGGTGCTTGAACAGTAAGGTGTCAGTGGACCTAGATAAGGTAATCAGTAGGTATGCTAGGCCAATAGGTAAAGTTCAGAATCCGAAAACCAGGCAAGTAAGAAACCCAATTATCAATAGTACTGACCTCTCCAGGTAGATTTGGTACAAACATCTGTCACTGACTGCAGGGATTGTCTTTTGTTTGATTGTTTGTTTGGAGTTTTTTGTTTGTCTGATATCTTGGTGGTTGTTGGAGGGCATGGGGGAGGAAGGGGAGCGAGGATGGCAGTTCTACTCTGTCCTATAGGATCGCTATGAGTCGGAATTGACTCAACGGCAATGGGTTTAGTTTTTTGGTTTGGAAAGTGAGCATCAACAGGCATGATCAGAATCCTGAATTCTATTTTTGACCGGTTATCTATGATATCTACAGCCACTCCCAAAAAGGCATGGTGGGAATAACACACAGAGAAAATATGGACATGGAAAATCACATTAGCACTTTAAGCCTTTGTTCTACAGCCCTTAACCTAAGGCCTCCTCAGCCCTGTTCCTTTATGCACCTAATTTATTCTTGGCTTATGTCTTTTTTTTTAAGACACACAAAAGAATAAGCGCAAGAGAAAAAAAGAAATGTTGTCCTAAAGAACAGATTACTGCAGTAATCTCTTGAAAGACAGGCCAACTTCTCCCTTCCCATGGCACCCGACCTTGCTTCCTGCTTAGCAATGCAATTATCCTGCCATCTCCAGAATTATAGAAACCAAAAAAAGTGTGATCAACTTTTTAGAATAAAGACGGAACTCTTACAGCAAAAATAAAATAAATAAAAATTCACATCTCAAAAGTTATCCTGCCATGCATATGGTAAAACTCAAGATGCTCTCGTCAATAATTATTAAATGTTAAGATACATCTCTGACAAACAAATGGAATAAATTACAGTTACGTATTTAAACACTGATTGGGGCTACAGCAGCTTTCCAGACAGTCCAGAATTCTGGAGGAGTATTCTTCAAGATGTGGCAAAGAGTTTTGCAATCCTTACCACATCTGAGAAGCTCTGCTCTTTCTATTAGGTACTCAGCAACAGAAAAGGGCATTCTGATAGATGACTTCCAAATCAATGAGATTTTCTGCTTGTGGAAACAAGATATGCCATAGAAAAATCAAGCCCATATGTGAGTAAATTATGGTGCCTCACACCCCTTTATGGGAACTGACACCCATTGATTTTTAAAAGTATACATTTTACCAGAACTCAGGGGTGTTTTTAAACAAGCCTTTCCCACACACTATCATCGGCTCCAGTCACTCTGTAATTAGGTTCAATTAACATGTTCCAAATACCAGAAGGGCTGGCAATAGTGACATTTATACATTTAATGAATTAAAAAAAAAAAAAAGTTTGCTCTTCATAGCTTTGAATTA
Source organism: Trichechus manatus latirostris (assembly GCF_000243295.1). Taxonomy (NCBI): domain Eukaryota; kingdom Metazoa; phylum Chordata; class Mammalia; order Sirenia; family Trichechidae; genus Trichechus; species Trichechus manatus. Next base: position 8,052,567 of record NW_004444054.1, on the reverse strand, counting down.
CGTATCCTATTCCTGTTCACTTATCGAATGTCTGTCCTAGGCAACCTTGAGAATTAAGGTTTATGTGGTGGTCCATACATATCAACATAGTTTAGAGACAAGTTTACTGGAAGATTACGTAGTATAAAGACAGAACAACCAACTCATAATAAGGGTGAGAAGTTTTCATCCCCATTCCCTCTTGCCTGTCAATTGCCTGGTTGAAAATAGGCCTTCTGGTTGAGGCAACCATTGAGAATGAGAGAGGTAGTTTGAAGAAATGAAATGGAATATTCCTCAAGTCATGCAATATCAATGTTCATTTCTGTCAAATAAGAAGGGTGGGATAAAATAAAATCTAAAGACAACCATAGCTATAACACTTAGTGACATGTGAGCATGAAGCAAAATACATTGATAAGAGTGAGACACAGAAAGCAACAGACAATGGACTACAGCACAAGGTTTGAGGTGCACTTACTAGTACAATCTACCACCACATACTGTCATAATAAAGCTTGTACACATAATAAAAATGATAAATTCACTAATTCATTAACAAAAATAAATTTACATATATATATATATACATGCATATATATATATATATGAATCAACAAGAGGTTTAAAAAGAAAGGAAAACTTAAGAAAGGATATTTGATAATTCCTCAATATAAATGTACTAAAAAGATGGCACAGAATACAAACCAGACCAATGTCCCCATAAGAATAAAAACAAAAAGTGTAAAAACCTAAAAAAAAAACAAAAAACAACTGCTTGATTGTATCAGAGAGCAAATAAGATGAGAAAAATCACTAGGTCAGAATCCAGGGGAACAAGGAGACCCACAAAGTCTAAGCAAGTGCTAGAGACTATTTTTTCACTGAGAGCCTTGAAACTCTGCAGGAGGAAGCAGAGAGACTGAGCTGTACATCTGGCAGATTTGTAGGGCTATAAGAAAGTGATTGGAATCTGGCACATAATAAAAAATAACCAAGAACTCAACGTGTCAAGGTAACATGAGTGAAAAACAGCAGGATCAAAAAAGGGCAATAGAATCTGACCTATGGCAGTTCCAGATATTACAGGCTACATTTTAAAAGAAGTATGTTTACTGCGTTCAAGCTGATTTTAAAAAGTTGAGATTTTTATCAAAAAACTGCAAAATTTAAAAGTAATGAAAATCCCAAAAATATAAGAAACAACAACTTAGAAAGATATGGATAATTTTAGCAGCAGAATAGACACAGATGAAAAGAGATTTGGTGAAGTGGTAGATGTTGTTGTTAAGTCCCATCCAGTTGGTTCTGACTCACAGCTCCCCTGTGTACAACGGAATGAAACACTGCCCAGTTCTGCACTATCCTCACAATCATTGCTGTGTTTGAGTCCACTGTTGTAGCCACTGTGTCAATCCATCACGTTGAGAATTTTCCTCTTTTGTGCTGACCCTCTACTTAACCAAGCATGATGTCCTTCTCCAGGGACTGGTCCCTCCTGGTAATATGTCCAAAGTATGTGAAATGGGAATCTCACCATCCTCGCTTCTAACGTGTATTCTGGCTGTACTGCTTCCAGCTGATTTATTTGGTCTTCTGACAGTCCATTCACTATTCTTCACCAACAACATAATTCAAAGGAATCAATTCTTCTTTGGTCTTCCTTATTCATTGTCCATATGAGGTGAGTGAAAATACCATGGCTTGGGTCAGGCACAGCTTAGTCCTCAAAGTGACATCTCTGTTTTTTTAAACACTTGAAAGAGGTCTTATACAGCAGATTTGCCCAATGCGATACGTCATGTGATTTCTTGACTGCTATTTCCATGGGCATTGATTGTGCATTCAAGTAAAACGAAATCCTTGACAACTTCAATATTTTCTGCATTTATCATGATGTTCCTTATTGGTACAAGTTATGAGGATTTTTTTTTCTTTATGTTGAGGTGTAATCCACTCTGAAGGCTGTAGTCCTTGATCTTCATCAGTAAGTGCTTCAAGTCCTCTTCATTTTCAGCAAGCAAGGTTGTGTCATCTGTATGTCATAGGTTGTTAATGAGTCTTCCTCCAATCCTGATGCCTGGTTCTTCTTCATATAGTCCAGCTTCTCGGATTATTTGCTTAGCATACAGATTGAATAGGTGTGGTGAAAGGATAGAACCCTGACGCACACCTTTCCTGACTTTAAACCATGCAGTATTCCCTTGAGAGATATTAAAGAAGTCCTAAATAAATGAATTGATATCATGTTTATGGATTGTTCGTCTCAGTAATGTATGAGAGTTCAAATTACTCCACATGTTTGCCAATATTTAGTGTAGTCAGTCTTTATAATTTTATCCATTATAGTGAATATGTAGTAATATCTAATTGTGGTCTTAATTTGAATCACCTGATGTATAATAATATTGAGCTTCTTTTATATACTTATTAATCTTTTCATATTTTCTTTTATAAAGTATCAGTTCAAGTCAGGGGAAGAAAAAATTAAAACAGCTGGCCTAAGATGGGAGCAGGGAGGGGAGAAGATGGTCCTAGGGACAGAAGAAAGACAGATGACCTGATCTAATCTTGTCAACCTGATAACTGAACCTCTGGGTAAATAAGACTATTGATTTTACTAGAAAGAATAATCCTTATCTATAGAACACCCTTAGCAGGTATTCCTGGTTAAGTAAATAAATTCAGGGATCTATGTATTAATCAGGCACAGCTCTCTGGAAAATGTCATATAAACTACACAACTCTCCAGGATATAAAATGGAGATGTTCCATAACTTAAAAGCTCCCACTGCTGTGTACGACAAGCCCTCATAACCTCACTGAAACCCTCATCTATTATACTTCAGTGCATGTCTGATGTACGAAGAAAAGACGTGGACATGGAGAGCTGTCTTCAATGTCCAGTCCTCTCTCTCTGCTTAATCTGAATCTCTTATTGCCTGTAACCTTGAAAGCATTAGTTAAGGTTGATACAGGGTAAGACTTCTGATCCATATGAGTTTTAGTTGACAATTCAGTCCTTCATAGTAGCTGTCTTTCGTCTTTTTTTTTTTTTTTTGAGACGTATGTCTTTTTATTATTAATTTTAGGACATATTAACACACTCTGGATACATATCTTTTATTAATATTTTCTCCCAATCTGTGGCTTGCTTTTTCATTCTCTTAATGGTGTCTTTTGATGAGTAGAAGTTGTAAATTTTAAATAAATACGGTTTATCTACTCTTCTTTTTATATTTAGTGCTTTTTGTATTCTCTCCTAGAAATCTTTCTCTACTCAACATTTCAAAGATATTTTCCTTTGTTTTCTTCTAGATGCTTTACAGTTTTAGCTTTTACATTGAAGTCTCTTAGCCATTTCATTAAACTGTGTTGTCGCTTGCAGTAGGGATTGAGATTCATTTTATTCTTATGTTTATTTAGTTTTCAAGCAGCATTTTTTGGTAATACTTTTCTTTCCTCCATTAAATAGAAATGATGTCTTTGCTGAAAATCAAATGATCTCCAGCCTGTTCTTTCACCAACAGCACTGGCCTGATTACTGTAACTTTAGAACATTTGAAATTAGGTAGTGTGTGTCCTCCAACTTTATTTTTCTTTTCTTCTTGACTTTTTTATTTATTATAGGTACTTTGCATTTCCATATAAATTTTAGACTCAATTTGTCAATAAAAACCCTGTTGGGAAAAACTAGGTGGAATAGACAGCTGAACATTTTTGAGTCTTCCTATCTATGAACATAGTATACCTCTCCATTTATGTATGTCTTAAATTCTTCTTAGCAACAATATATGGTTTCGATGAAGAAGTATTACACAAATGTCAAATCTGAACTAAAGTATTCTGTGTTGGGGATGGTATTGTAATAGTACTTTTTAAACTTTCATTTTCTAATTATTTGCTGCTAGTATTAGAAAAAAATCTTGTTTTGCATATTGATTTTGCACACTATGAGCTAGTTAAACTCACTTAATAGTTGTGGTAGTTATTTTGTAGACTCCTTAGGATTTTTTTACATACATTGTCATATTACCTGTAAATAAGGACATATTTAGTTCTTTATTTCCATGATATATGTCTTTTATTAATTTTTCTTGCCTTGTTGCACTGCCTAGACCCTCCAGTAAAATGTCCCCTACAAGTGACAAGTGTATACAATATTAGGAAGAGATAGATCAATATTTCAATATTCAGTGTGATGTTATCTTTAGATTTTATATTAATGCCTTTATCATATTGAAGAAGCTGTGTTCCACTACTAGTTTGTGGAAAGCTTTTATAATGAATAGGTGTTGAATTTTTACAATTGATTTTTATTCATCTGCTTAGATATCCATAAGGTTTTTATCCCTATTCTGTTAATACGGTAAACTACAATGAATGACTTTGCAATGCTAACCTAACCCCGAATTTCTGAATGCCACATATTCAAATGTATTTTCCTTTTTATATCATGGTAGATTTGATTTGTTAATGCATTGTTAAGGATTTTTAGTTTCATATTCATAAGAAATATTGCCTTGTCTTTACCAGGTTTTGACATGGATTAAGCTGCTTCAAAAAATATGTTGGTGAGTATTTCTTCCTATTCTATTTTCTAAAAGAATTTATGTAAGATTTTTTTTTTTATTGCTTTTTACTTAAGTATTTAATAGAATTCATCAGTGAAGCCATCTGGGCCTGGAGTTTTCTTTGTGAGATTTTAATTACAAACTCAATTTCTGAAATAGATATCCAAAACTCACTGCCATCAAGTAGATTCCAACTCATAGCGACCCCATAGAGTTTCCAAGGCTGTAAATCTCTACAGAAGCAGACTGCCACATCTTTCTCCCACGGAGTTGCTGGTGATTTCAAACTGCTCACCCTCTGGCTAGCAGTTAATTGCTTTAACCACTGTGCCACCAGAGTTCTAAATAAGTATAGGGCAATTAATAATTTTTATTTGTTCTTGAGTTGGTTTTGATAAGTAGTATTCTTCAAGGAATTAATCAATTCAATTTGTTGCCTAATTTATTGGCATACAGTTGTTCATGTTTTTTTATTATCTCTTTAATATCTAGAAGATTAGTAGTAATATTACCTCTTTCATTCCTGGTATTTGTCACAGAGTTTTCTCTCTCTTTTAATTGTATTAATCTCTTCAAAGAACCAATTTAATTGTTTTCATTGTTTGGACCCTCTTTCGTAAATACCTTATTTTATTTATGTTATTTCTTATTTGTTTTGCTTCTTAAGATTGAAAATTGAATGACTAATTTTAAACCTTTCTTCTTTAATACAAGCGTTTGGTGCTATTAACTTTGCTTATGCTGAATCCCATCTGTATTAATTTCCCAGGACTGCTATAACAAATTGCCACAAACGGGGTGGCTAACACAACAGAAACATATTCTCTCACAGTTCTGGAGGCTAGAAGCCCAAAATCAAAGTGTCAGCGGGGCCATGCTCCCACCAAAATCTATAAAGAAGAATCTTTCCTTGCCTCTTTCTAAATGCTGGTGTTTTTCCATCAATACTTGGTGTTATGAATTGAACTATGTCCCCCCAAAATACGTGTTGTAAATCCTAACCATTCTCACCCTCCTTTTCTGAGTTGTCCCTCCCCCATCAACACAAACTCAATGCCCCCTAAGGTTCCTATCTAATTGTTCAAGTTGCTGCTGTCACTTTGATCCCATATAGACAGTTGTTAAAAAGAGCATAATGCTCAAGGCAGACATTTTTTTCTAATTAAGCTAAACTATTGTTTGTTTTAAGAAGACTTCAGGGAATATTTTTGGTTTACGGTTTAAAAATTATCTCTGGGCAATAGTTTAGTTCAGGGGTTCATCCAGCCTCCATAGCTCCAGAAAGTCAGGAGTCCATGAGAATTTGAAATTCTGTTCTGCATTTTTCCCCTTTTGATCATAGATTCTTCTATAGGTCCTTTGATCCATGTTCAGTAGTCAGGCACCATCCAGTTCTGGTCTCATGGCCAAGGAGGTAGTTGTTCATGTTGGCAGTTAGCCACACATTTCATTTCCTCCTCTTATTTCTGACTCTCCTTATTTCTCTGTTGTTCTAGGCAAATAGAGATCATCTGATGTGCCTTGAAAGGTAGAAATATATTTTTCTTAATTTGCAAGTATTTGGGTATTTTCTAGCTATCTTATTGATATTTATTTATAATTAATTCCCTCATGGATAAAGAACATACTCTATAAGATTTCAGTCTTTTGGAATATATTGAAACTCATTTTATTTTTCCCTATGTGATCTACCTTAGTGAACATCCCATGTACATTTTTTAAAAAGTATGTATTCTGTTATTAGGTGTAAACAAAACAAAAACAAACCCACTGCTGTCAAGTTGATTTTGACTCATAGCGACCCTACAGGACAGAGTAGGACTGCCCCATGAGATTTTCAAGACTGTAAATTTTTACGGAAGCAGGCTACCACATCTTTCTCCCAAGTAGCCGCTAGTGGTTTTGAACTGCCGACCTTTTGATTAGCAGCTGAGCACTTTAAACACTGTGCCACCAGGGCTCCCCTTATTAGGTGTAATAATGCCAATTATGTAAATGTGGTTAATAATCATGTTCAAATCTTCTATATCCTTACTTAAGTTTTGGCTAGTTAATCAATTACTAAAAAAAATGTTAAAAAGCACCAACTATGGTTGAGAATTTCTCCCTTTAGTTCTGACTCTTGTTCTTTCATATATTTTGAAGTTCTATTATTAGATCCATACACATTTAGGATTGTTACATTTTCTGCATGAATTGAATCTTTATCATTAGAAAATATTCCCTTTGGCAATAGTATTACTTTTTATTTTGAATTTAGTTTAAATTATATTAATACAGTCACACCAGTTTCTTATGTTTACTAGTCTAATATATCCTCTTCCATTCTTTTACATTCTCCAATTTGTGTATTTGGATTTACAGTACATCTTTTCTATACGGCATATATTTAATACAATCTCAAGCTATCCTGAAATTGGTCAAAATGTAATTGTTTAAAGAGTTATAGTTTACTTTTAAATAATTCTTTTGGCATATAATACACAAACAGAGAAGGAGTCCTGGTGGTGCAAAGACTAAGAACTCAACTGCTAACTGAAAGGTTGGTGGTTCGAACTCACTAGTGGCTCTGCAGGAAAAAAGACCTGGCAATCTGCTCCTGTAAATATTACAGCCTACAAAATCCCATGGGGCATCTCTACTCTGTCCTGCAGTGTCACTATTAGTCGGAATAGATTCAATGGCACACAATAACAACACAAACAGTAAAATGCATTAAAAATAAACTGTTCACTAATTTTTCACAAAGTGAACATTTGTATAACCACCACTCAGTTTAACAAACAAAATATCACCAGCATCCCTAGGGGACCTTTGGCCATCTCAACCACTACTCCCTTACTCTCTGCAAAGCTGAGCACTATCAGGATTGTCAAAGTAATAATTTTCTTGATTTTCCTTAAAATTGTGCCACCTAGGTTGTTGTTGTCAGGTGCCATCAAGTTGGTTACAACTCAGAATGACCCTATGAACAATAGAACACCATCCTCACCATCGTTGCTATGTTTGAGCCCATTGCTGCAGCCACTGTGTCAATCCATCTCATTGAGGGTCTTCCTCTTTTTTGCTCACCCTCTACTTTACCAAGCATGATGTCCTTCTCCAGGGACTTATCCCTCTTGATAACATGTCCAAAGTATGTGAGACGAAGTCTCACCATCTTCACTTCTGAAGAGCCTTATGGCTGTATTTTTACCAAGACACATTTGTTCGTTCTTCTGGCAGTCCATGGGATATCAGTATTCTGGCAGTCCATGGGATATCAGTATTCTCTACCAACACCATAATTCAAAGGAATCAATTCTTCTTGGGTCTTCCTTATTTGTTGTCCAGCTTTTGCATACGTATGGGGCTACTGAAAATAGCATGGCTTGGGAGGTGCACCTTAGTCCTCAAAGTCACATCTTTGCTTTTTAATACTTTAAAGAGGTCTTTTGCTGTAGATTTGCCCAATGCAATACATCCTTTGATTTCTTGACTGCTGCTTCTATGAGCATTGATTGTGGATCCAAGTAAAATGAAATCCTTCACACCCTTCAATATTTTCTCCGTTATCACAGTATTGCTTATTGGTCCAGTTGTGTGAGGAATTTTGTTTCTTTACGCTGAAGTGCAATCCATATTGAAGATTATATTCTTTGATCTTCATCAGTAAGTGCTTCAAGTTCTTTTCACTTTCAGCAAGCAAGGTAGTGTTATCTGCATATCTCAGATTGTTAATGAGTCTTCCTCCAACACTGACACCATGTTCTTCTTCATCTAGTCCAGCTTCTCAGATTATTTGCTCAGCATACAGATCGAATAAGTATGGTGAAGGATACAACCCTAACAGGCAATTTTCCTGATTTTAAACCACACAGTATATCCTTGTTCTGTTGGACCAGCTGCCTCTTGGTCTATGTACAGTTCCTCATGAGCACAATTAAGTGTTCTGGAATATCCATTCTTCACAATTTTTTCCATAATTTGTTATGATCCACAGTCGAATGCCTTTGCACAGTCAATAAAACACAGGTAAACATCTTTCTGGTATTCTCTGCTTTCAGCCAAGATCCACCTGACATTAGCAATGATATCTCTTGTTCCACATCCTCTTCTGAATTTGGCTTGAATTTCTGGCAGTTCCTTGTTGATATACTGCTGAAACCACTTTTGAATGATCATCAGCAAAATTTTACTTGTATGTTATATGAATAATATTGTCCGATAATTTCCGAACTCTGTTAGATCACCTTTCTCTGGAATGGGCACAAATATGAATTTCTTCCAGTCATTTGGCCAGGTAGCTGTCTTCCAAATTTCCTGGCATAGACGAGTGGGTGCTTCTAGTGTTGCACCCGTTGGTTGAAACATCTCAGTTGGTATTCTTTCAATTCCTGGAGCCTTGTTTTTTTGCCATTGCCTTCATTGCAGCTTGGACTTCTTCCTTCAGTACTATCAGTTCTTGATCATACGGCACCTCCTGAAATGAGTGAACATCCACCAATTCTTACTGGTACAGTGACTCTGTGTATTCCTTCCATCTTCTTTTGATGCTTCCTGCATCGTTTAATATTTTGCCCATAGAATCCATCAATGTTGCAACTCGAAGCTTGAAATTTTTCTTCAGTTCTTTCAGCCTGAGAAATGCCAAGCACTTTCTTCCCTTCTGTTTTTCTAACTCAAGGTCTTTGCACATTTCATTATAGTACTTTTGTCTTCTTGGGCTGCCCTTTGAAATCTTGTATGCCCCCTAGGTATGTTTCCCTAAACTCTTCATTGTAAAGCCATCCCTCAGTATCCACGGGGCAAGAAATTGTTTCCAGGATCCCACAGAAACCAAAATCTGCAGATGTTCAAGTCTCTTATATAAAATGGTGTAGTTTTTGCATATAACCTACCCTCCTGTATACTTTAAATCATCTCTAGATTACTTATAATACCTAATACAATATAAATACTATGTAAATAGTTGTTACAGTACTGCACTGTTTAGGAAATAAGAGGTGAACAATGCTCACACGAGGAGAGCTGGAGAGAGACTGAGGATGTGTGAAATGGCAGGAGGCTACAGCAGGGGGTGACTGCACATTACTTCATGTTGCATGTATTCAGCATGGTGCTTAGTGTGCAGGAAATTCAAGTTTTGCTCTTTGGAACTTTCTTTCTTTTTTTGTATATTTTCAATCCATGGTTGGTTGAAGCCACGGATGCAGAACACACAGATATGAAGGGCCAACTGTAGTTTTCCTCTTTTTTGCAGTTTATATAAATGGAATCACACAGTGCTGCCACAGTAGTTTACAGCAAACTCATCCCTCTGCAGATATCATTCTTAAATTCTGGACAATATATTAAAGAGAACTACCTGGAGGTATTGAAAAGTCACCAAGGCAGGAAGAAACTGAAAGGGATTTGACCCTTGATAAAAGAGAACCATACTGGGTACATACTGTTAACTGGACAATAATCCAGAGTTCAAGGATGGACTATACCCTCCCAAATAAGTAAAATGAATTCTGGTAAGGATATTTAATAAAACCTGAGAAGTAAACAGAACATTGATATTTTAACACACAACCTTAGCTGAGTTCTCCCATGCGCTCGGGATTACAAAAAGATTAATTGAATACAATACCAGTTCTCAAACTGTCACTCAGAGAACAAAAGAAAAATATATCAAATAAAGTACAAAGTTGAAGAAAAAGTACCAACACTATAGAAGAGGAAACGTAAGATACGGACCCCTGAAATTTATACTTCGACACGAGTAAAAGAAGAAACTGCATATTAAATAGACAAAAAAAAAGGGAAAGGAAGAAGAAAGAGGAGGAAGAAGAGAAGGAAAAGTACACGGAACAAAAGGGAAAAAAGTAAGATAAAGAAAAAGAAAGGAAGAGGGCGGGCAAAACACAGACAAAGAACACACTCTGCAGGAAACCGTAACTCATAGACCAAGAGAAAATGCCTTGTTTAAACGCTCCAGAACAAATGAAAATAAATTCAATAAAGTCAAATTGTAACAAAAATACATCATTTCCAAAGTAAAGAATAATGTGGAAACCACAGTGAATCAAAGAGACATATTGAAAAGGCATGAGTTATTCATCATGAATGTGTAGAAAAGAGGAAAATTTCTTGTTTTTTGTTTCTTTTTTAATTAGAAAGTAGATAACGGAAATGAAGGGCCAACATAGATAACCCAAATAAAATAACTGATTTTCTCTTAAGTACAAAAGCTAAAATACAAAACAGGGGAAGTACTCAAAGACAGAATGTAACAAGTTTCTTGAAAAAAAAGGAATATTTGATCTAAACAAGAAAAGAGTACATTGTGTCCTAGGATATGCTGATATAATGTGATCAACCCAGACAGACATCCTGATTACGTTTCTGAACTTCAAAGGCAAAGAGTGAACTCCTCAAGTACTTAGGAAGGGAAAAGAAAACCACTCACAAGGGAGAAGAATTAGGCTAGTCTCAGACATCTCCTCAGCAATATTCAGTGCCAGAATGCAATAAAATTGTGTTTTATGAAGATGTCAGGAAATAATGTGAAATGAGAATATTCTACCTAGTCAAGTTGTTATTTGAATAAACCTCCATTGCTGTCAAGTCAATTCTGACTCACAGTGACCCTATAAGACAGTGTAGAACTTCCCCATAGGGTTTCCAAGGAGCGGCTAGTGGATTCAAACTGCTGACCTTTTGGTTAACAGCTGAACACTTAGCCACTGCGCCACCAGGACTCCATTATTTGAATAGAAAGGCAAAAATATAAATGCTCTCAAACATGAAAGAACCAGAGTATATAAGCCCCGTGAGCCTTTCTAGATAGAATTAATTGATGAAATACCAAACCAAACCAAGTCATTGCCATTGAGTCGATTCCAACTGCCCCATAGGGTTTCCAAGGCTATAATGTTTACAGAAGCAGAGCAGCTGGTGGATATGAACTGCTGACCTTTGGTTAACAGCCAAGTGTTTAACCACTGCACCACCAGGGCTCCTTAATTGATGGAATACACACAATTAAAAATTTAAAAATAATAACAAAAAAAGGGAAAACTCAAAAAGCAGAGAGGCCATCTATGGAGATTTTTAAAAAGTCACTTTTTTTTTGGTAATTGTCCCCAATGAGAGATGGAGTTTATTTCTCCTAACCTTGAATCTGCAGCAGAAATGATGCTGGGTCAGTTCCAGGTCTAGCCTTTAAGGGGACTGGCAACGTTTGCTTCCTCCCACGTGGGGTGCTCATACTTGGGATGCTCTCTCAGAATCCAAGTGCCATGCTGTGTGAATCCCCATCCATAAGGAGAGGCACATTTAGGTCCTCCAGTCCACAGCTTTGCAGAGCTTCTAGCCAACAGTCAGCATCAGCCACCAACCATGTGAGTGAGCCATCTGAGATGTCCCGGCCTAATTGAGCTCCAGATGACTGCAGCTCCATCTGCACCATGTGGAGTAGAAAAAAACAAACACCTAGCTGAGCCCAGTCAAGGCAAAGACTCAGGAGCAATAATGTAATGGCTGTTGTTTTAAAATCACTAAGTTTTGGGATGTTTTGATACACAGTATTCAAAAACTAAAACACAAAAACATATAAGCATTGATAGTAAGTGCCAAACCCATTTTAAAAGACTAAACAGCTGTGGAAGTTGTACTTATGGAGCAGAATGTAAATACTGTAATCACTGAAATGAAAAAAATATATATCATAGCTAATAATGGTTTCTATTTCACTCAGTATAAGCCGAAGTCCTCACCATGGCGTACAGAGTCCTATTTCATCTGCATATTCCATCCTATACAACTTCTGTCCTCCTATGCTGTTACTATTCTCTTCACTCACTCCACTCCTGCCCAGATGGCCTCCTCACTAGTCCTGGAAATGCCAGGCATGTCTTAAGGATTTAGTCTAGCTTTTCCTTGTACCTGGGATGGTTACCCTTAGATATTTGATTGACAAAATCCCTCACCTCTTTTCTCAAATTTCACCTTCTTAATGATTTATGAAGTTTCCTGAGTGGTGAGAACAGTTTGCACTTGGCTGGTAACCAGAAGGTTGGTAGTTCAAACCTACCCATGGAAAAAAGGCCTAGTGGTCTGCTCTGTAAAGATTACAGCAAAGAAAACCTTATGAAGCAGTTCTACTCTATAGCATTGGGGTCATCATAAGTCAGAATTAACTCGATGGCAAGTTCACACATCAGCCAAAGATTAGACAGCCCCATAAAACAAAACAAGACTAATGGAGCACAACAGCCCAGGGACAAGGACTAGATGACAGGAGGGGATAGGAAAGCTGGTAATAGGGAACCCAAGGTCGAGAAGGGAGAGTGTTGACATGTCATGGGGTTGTTAACCAATATCATAAAACAATATGTGTACTAACTGTTTAATGAGAAACTACCTTCATCTAAAAAAAAAAAAAAAGAATTAACTCTATGGCAATGGATTTAGTTTTGGAATGAGTTATGTAATAGCACAACCATCTCCTCTCATTCCCACACCTGGCACTCCTAATCTCTCTTACTCTTTATTTTTCTATTTTTTTTATTTACTGAATTATTATTGTGAGTATTTTTATTGTTTATTTTCTATCTGTCTCTGACTAGAGTATAATCTCCAAAAGCCCAGGAATCTATTTTATTCATTGAAGTAGCCTAAACACCTAGAACAGTTTCCGGTTCACACAGTACTCAATATATATGAATTACTAAAATTTGGAAGATGGAGGTGAGGTAGGAAAGAAATATGACAATGCTGGTTTTCTCACCTTTTATGATAAGCGGTCACTGAACTTTGCATAACGTCCAATATGTTTTAAATGCATTCAGCATCGTATGCTTCTCATAAAACTTCTCAATATTTACCTGAAATTCCACAATTCCTTTAATTTCACATTTTTCTGTTAAACTCATATAAAATCACTTTATCCATTTAATTTTAAAAAGAATATGCATAAAATGATCTCGTTTTTATAAATTTACCTCTTTCTATGCAGATAGAAGACCTCACTTTCCCTTCATTCATTGGCAAAGGGGCTCATCTGGGTTGATATTCAATATTGTTGTTGTTAGATGCTGTCAAGTCAGTTTTGACTCATAGCAACGTATGCACAACAGAACCAAACACTGCCCGGTCCTGGGCCATTCTCATAACCCTTGCTATGTTTGAGCCCATTGTTGCAGCCACTGTGTCAATTCATCTTGTTGAGGGTCTTCCTTTTTTTTTTCTGACCCTCTACTTTACCAAGCATGATGTCCTTCTCCAGGGACTGGTCCCTGCTGATAACATGTCCAAAGTATGTGAGACGTAGTCTCGCCATCCTCCCTTCTAAGGAGTTTTCTGGCTTTGCTTCTTCTAAGACAGATTTGTTCATTCTTCTGGCAGTCCAGGGTATATTCAATATTCCTTGCCAACACCATAATTCAGAGGTATCAGTTTTTCTTTGGTTGTCCTTATTCATTATCCAGCTTTCACATGCATATGAGGCAATTGAATGTACCATGGCTTGGGTCAGGTGCACCTTAGTCCTCAAAATGACATCTTTGCTTTTTAACACTTTAAAGAGGTCTTTGCAGCAGATTTGCCCAATGCTGCTTCCATGGGTGTTGATTGTGGAACCAAGTAAAATGAAATCCTTGATAACTTCAATATTTTCTCCATTTATCATGATGTTGCTTATTGGTTCAGTTGTGAATATTTTTGTTTTCTTTATGTTGAGGTGCAATCTATACTGAAGGCTGTAGTCCTTGATCTTCATCAGTAAGTGCTTCAAGTCCTCTTTGCTTTCAGCCAGTAAGGTTGTGTCATCTGCATATCACAGGTTGTTAATGAGTCTTCCTCCAATCCTGATGCTGCATTCTTCTTCATTTTGTCCAGCTTCTCGGATTATTTGCTAAGCATACAGATTGAATAAGTGTGGTGAAAGAATACAGTCCTGACACACACCTTTCCTGATTTTAAACCACACAGTATACCCTTGCTCTGTTGGAATACTGCCTCTTGCTCTATGTACAGGTTCCTTATGAGCACAATTAAATGTTCTGGAATACCCATTCTTCACAATGTTATCCATAATTTGTCATGATCCACACAGTCAATTGCCTTTACACAGTCAATAAAACACAGGTAAACATCTTTCTGGGATTCTCTGCTTTCAGCCAAGATCCATCTGACATCAGCTATGATGTCTCATTCCACATCCTCTTCTAAATCTGGCTTCAATTTCTGGCAGTTCTCTGTCAATGTAGTGCTGCAACGGTTTTTGAGTTATCTTCAGCAAAATTTTGCTTGCTTGTCCTATAAATGATATTGTTCTATAATTTCGGCATTCCATTGGATCACTTTTCTTTGGAACAGGCACAAAGATGGATCTCTTCCAGCTGGCTGGCCAGGTAGCTATCTTCCAAATTTCTTTGCATAGACGAGTGAGCGCTTCCAGCATTGCATCCATTTGTTGAAACATCTCAGTTGGCATTCGGACGATTCCTAGAGCCTTGTTTTTCACCAATGCCTTCATTGCAGCTTCAGTGGAGTACTGTGCAGTCACCACAGTAGGACAAACTGACAGACGAGTGGTAGATATTCAATATTAACAGTGGTTATTTTTAGGAGTTGGTATTTGGACTCTTTTTACTTCTTTCAACTTGGTTGCATTAATTTAATTCTTTATAATAAATATTTATCAGCTGTAAAAATCCTAAAGTTAAATTTAAAAGATAAATTACTTACTGCTTAATGAAGCATCTCCACCTACATGTCCCCAAAGGAGCTCATATTCGCCATGTAAATCACAATAATTTACCTTATCCTTTTTACCTCAAGCTTGTTTTCTTTTGTTTCAACAAGGATGAGGCATGCTTATGAAACTGCAACTTGAAATTTAAATTTATCTTTGATTTCTTCTGATTTAATACCCGAGGAAACTAGTCGTCAAGTATTCTTTGTTTCTAATTTTAATTAGTGTCTCAAATCCATTTATGTTTCTCTATTCCAATTGCTCTGATCAAAAATTTTCTGCAGGAGGAAGCCCAAATTCCCTCAGATGTCATTTGACTTTGACTACCTCTCCTAACTCAGTCATTATTTCTTCCTAACTTAGGCACCCCCTTGCATTCTTAACAACCCAGACAATGTGTCAATTTTTAGAATTTTCTGTATTTCCTTTATTTTGTTTTCTTCTTCCTCAGTATTTAATAAAGTTACCTCTGAAAAGCCAAGCCTGTCTCAGAAGTGCTCAGGAAATCAAAGAAAGATTGTCTGTCTGTCTATTTATTTGGTTTAGTTCTCCCTCAAGCCGGAATTTTCAAAGGAGGGTAGAGCACGTGTTTGGCGAGGAGATGGTGGGGGAAGCTAGGTGTGGTTCCGAAATGGGAACCAAAGTGAGAATATGTGAAAACGACACAGCCAAAGTCTTCCTTGATCTGCTTCATCATCTGCCCCTGCCACTTGGAGAGTTGTGCGATTCACAATCTTACTGTTCTAGTTTTGGAAGACACATTTTTTATGAGAGAGTTTATTACCCTGGGCTTTGCTTTTCAAAGAACCATTGAATGTGGCCCTCCTGACATAACTGATGTACTGACTGTGCAATGGTCAAGACCCTGATCCCAATGAGGTCCAGCCACCATGAAGCCACGTCCTGGGGTATTTCTTCATGCATAGGATGTCAGGCTGCTGGTAGAAACAACAAGTTCTTAAAGAGCTCCCTCTTAGGCTAAGTGAGATAACAGAAACCCAGGCAACTGTGAAGAGGAATTAGACATCAAAGTAAAATCATATCTAAGAACTTGTGAGGTTGCGGCTGGAAATAAATCTGAGGCCAAAGAGGGAGAGAAATTTGGTGGGCAGGAGCCCATATTACTTCAGGAATGTAAATCCCAATCACATAACAACTATATCTGAGAGGTGAGGCAAGGAGGAAGGGTTGGGATGATTTATTCAGTCAGGATAGAGGAAAACCATATATATTCACCAAACATGTTAACCTCCACCGAAAGGGTTGTCACACTCTAATATGGGGCACTAAGCAAATGGCTAATTGAATGTGTGCAGAAAGAAAATGTTCTCATTCATTTATTCATCAAGTACTTATTACCTGATACATTTTTGGTGCCAAACATATATATTATGAATAAGAAAGAATCTTGTCCAGAAGGAACTCATTGGGACAAAAACTGATAATAAATAATTAAACAAATAAATATACAATGTACTTAAGGGCTTTACAGGACAAGCATCATAATGGAATTCAGCCCTGAGTCTGAGGCACTATTTTAAACAAGGTCATATTTGAGAAAGATCTAAATGAAGTGAGGGAAAAAAATGCCTCTAAGATCACATGGGGTGGAAAGGGCTAGTCATTGTTAGGAAGCATTGAGTTTCTGTTTATGGTGATGGAAAATTTGGTGACACATATTGCTGATGGTTGCACAACATGATTAATGTAATTGACGTCACTGAACTGTACTCGTGAAAAATGTTGAATTGACAAATGTTGTGTTAGATATATTTCTACAACAACAGGAAAAAAATCATAAGGGGAAGTGTTCCAGGCAGAGGGAATAGCAAGTACAAATTCCTGAAGAAGAAATGAGCTTGTTCTATCCAGTAAAAGCAAGAACATCTGAGTGGCTGGAGCAAGGAGAATGTGGGAGAAGAACTGATTGGAGAGGCAGGCAGGGACAGGCTATTTAGAGCCTTTTAAAACCCAATAAATAGATTTCATTATATTCAGTATGCAATAAGAATCCATTAGAAAATTTGAGTAAACAGTGACATAATCTAATTTTTTAGTGTTTGTTTTTGCTTTTTAAGATTGCTTTGTGGAGAACACAATGATGGTGGAAGGATAAAAGTTAGGAGACTATTTAAGCAGCTCAGATGATACATGCTAGTGGCTAGAGCAGGGCAGTGGTGAGGTGGTGATGAGAGGTTGTATTTGGGATATATGCTGATGGACTTGGTGAAGTAATGTGGTAGGGAATTTTGAAACGCAATCAATAAAAGGGAAGACTTGGTAGTAACACGTGTAATCTGGCTGAGATGAGGGCTCTAGTTACAAAACTTCAGATGTGAGGAAGGGAGTTGATTTTCTTAGAAAGTTCCTGCTAAACAGGCCAGATCAAGTGAATAGCAGAGTTGTTATCGAACTACCTCTTACAGTCAGCTTTAAGCCATATGGGAATAATAGGATTTCTGAGATACAGACATCAAAGTCTGAAGTATTTCCTTTGCTGCTAGGCCATGGGAGATTAAAACTACCAGGGGAAGTGGTCTGGGTGGTAGCTCACACACTAAATAAAAATAAATATTCTAAAATGCTGGAAAGATGGCAGTGTGAGTGTATCTATGATCCCAATCCCTCCCATATGAAGAAAGGCAACTAAAAGTCTATAATCAGCCCTGTGAAATCTCTGAAAATGTGGACAAAGGAGAACAGCAAGAAGCCACAAACTTAAACCTGATAAGGACAGAATAGGTAGGAAAATATCTTTCTTACTGTCCCTGCCCTTCCCACTCCTGGTACAGCAGACAGACTGCTGCAGCAGAGCCAGAGTTGCAGCTCCAATAGACCCACAGCTCTCCTATACAATAAGGTGGTGGAGGGCAATTTCTGGCTCTGAAGTAAATAGGACAGACATCCCTGGCAGATCCTCTAGGCATACTCTTCAAGTTGTCCTCACCCCTTCCCCTCCCAGTTCAGTAAACAGATGGCTATGCAAAGACATAGTGACATTCACACTCACACACAATGCATAGCTCTCCTGTGCACTGAGAAGGGCCCCAATCTCTGGTTCCAAAATAAGTAGGACAGATCTTGCTAGTGGACTGTTTAAGGTCTTTATTCTGACTGGTCTGGAGGCAGCCTGAAAGAATGAAATCTTGGTCTGCTTGGAATTGGAGCCCTTACAAAGTGGGGGAGGAAGTGGTGGTCAAGGACTGAGGGCTATACCTGCCTGAAAATGGTTTAAACAGTGAGTGCTTTCTGATTGATTCTGGAGCCACTAAAAGACTAAGACCTTAGTCTGGCCAGAATTGAAACCCTAACTGAGCAGAGAAGTGAGCAGTAACCAAAGACTGAAGACTGTCCCTGCCCCATCCACCACCCGCCCCCAAGAGCAAACTGATCACTGTGTGCTTTCAGACCTGTTTGGAAACCACTGAAGGATTGAAACCTCAGTCTGGCCTAAGCCAGAGATACTACAGGGAGGAAGAGAAATGGTAAGCAAAGTTCTGAAGGCTGTGCCCACCTAAGAGTTTATTGCAGAAATTAGTGCTGTTGAAAGCACCATATACTTGAGAGAATTGAGAAAGCTAACACTTGGTAAAATAAAGCAGCAAAGTAAAATCACAAGGCACAAAAAATAAATAAATAACTAGGAATGATAGCCCATTCAAGTAAACAAGAAAAGGGAGAGAAATCATATTTATGGAAGCCCAAATAATGAACAGATTGGAAGAATATAATACAATAATATTCAACAAGCTCAAAGAACTAAAGGAAAAAAACAAAGAACTAAAGAGAAACACAGAAAAAGAACTCAAAGAAATCAGGAAAACTATGCATGAACAAAACAAGAACATAAATAAAGAGATAGATACTATAAAAAGAAATCAAAGATAAATACACCCACTCCTCACTTACTGACATGGTTAGGTTCCAAAGACCAGGCCGTTATGTGAAAATCTGCATTATTGGAAAATGGAGAATGACCACAGCAGATCACAAATGGAGGATGACTACATCATCAAATAACTGCCAGATTACATGATTACATAACTGCCAAATTATATCATTACATAACTGCCAGATTACACGATTACATAACTGCTGAATCACTGAAAATCATGCCCCAGTAGTTGACACATAGCCTTAACCATCACAGACAGTGTTACTCTCATCTCACACCTTGGCATTCATTACTGCCAGACATATGTCATTAATATGCAAAATAGTAGGATTGTAGGATTTTTACTATTATCTAAATGTGAAACATCAGATAATGATATAGTCGATAAGTGAGATGTAGGCTTATTTCTGTGTGCTTACCATGAGGATTATATTTAACATATAATAATCTTTATATGTTTTAACTTGATATCAACTTAATTTAAATAACATACAAAAACTCCATTCCTATATGATTCCCTCCCCCATTTATGTTATTTTATTAACTATTACAGCTTTATACATCATGTTTCTATATTCCCAGTAACATAAATTTAACTTATTTTTTATGCATTTGTCATTATAAAGCACGGGAGACATAACAACTAGAATTATCTGGCAAAATGTCTCAAAACCTGCCTTATACCTGCCAGTGCAATTACCTTTAATGGTGATTATTTTATTCTATGTACCGCTTTGAGTTACTGTAAAGTGTCCTTTCTTTTCCATCTGAAGAATTCTCTTTAGCATTTCTTGTCGGATAGGTCTAGTGGTTACAAACTCTCTCAGCTTTTGTTTCTCTGGGAATGTCTTAAATTCACCATCATTCTTGAAGGACAGTTTTGCTAGATATAGTTTCTTGGCTGATAGTTCTTTTTATTTCAGCACTTTAGATATATCATCCCATTGCCTTCTGGCCCCCAAAGTTTTTGAGGAGAAATTAACCCTAAATCTTACTGGGGACTCTTTTTATGTGCAATTCACTTTTCTTCTGTTGCTTTCAGGATTCTCTCTTTAGTTTTTACTTTTGAAAGCTTGATTTTATAATGTGTCTTGTTGTGGCTCTCTTTGGGTTTATCCTACTTGGAGTTTATTGAGCTTCTTGTATTTGTACATTTGTCAGATTTGGAAAGTTTCTGCTATTATTTTCAAATACTTTTCTGTCTCTTTCTCTCTTTCATCTCCTTCTGGGATTCCCATGAAATGTATGTTAGTTTGCTTGATGGTGTCCCACATCTTCATTAGGCTATGCTCAGAAGTCTTGAGCCTCTCTCCGCATGCTCCTCAGCCTCTGTAATTTTGATTACGTCTTCTAGATCACTAATTCTTTCTTCTATCAGCTCAAATCTGTTTTTAAGTCCTTCCAATGAGTTTTTTATTGTGGTTATTTCATCTTTCAGTTCCAGTATCTAAAATTATATGCAAAAGGGTAAAAGAAGGGAACCAAAATGGTTCACTAAAAAAAAAAATCAACAAAACTCAAAAGTTGGCAGTATTAGCAGTATTGGAGGAAGTGAGGGACAAAGAAGGTCTAATACACAAGAAACTAATAACAAAATGACATAACTAAGTCTTTATGGGTAAGTACCATGAATTAAATTAAAGTGGACTAAACACTTCAATCAAAAGACAGAGAGTAGAAGAATGGATAAAAAGAAAACATGATACAACCATGCGCTGTCTACAAGAGACACATCTTAGGCCTAAAGATATAAATAGCTGAAAGTGAATGTATGGGAAAAATATTCGATGCAAAGAGTAACAAAAGAGAGCTAGGGTGGTGATTTTAGAAATATCAGACGAAATAGACTCTAAGTCACAACCTATTATAAGACACACGGAAGGAAATTATTTTGTTAAAAGGGTCAATTCATCAAGATAAACAACAATTATTAATATATATGCACCTAACATTTGAGCTCCAAAATATATAAAGCAGACACTGCCAGAATTTAAGAGAGAAACAGATAATTCTATAATAATAGTGGGAAACTTAAATACACCATGGTCAGTAATGGACAGAATATCTAGAAAGAAGATCAACAAAGAAATAAAAAACCTGAAGGACACTATAAACCAGCTATACTTACCAGATAGATATATATAGAATATTCCACCTAACAATAGCCCAATGGACTCTCTTCAACAACAGCACATAGATCGTTCTCCAGGATATGCCATGTTTTAGGTCCCAAAGCAAGTCTCAATAAACATAAAGAGATGGAAATCATACAATTATCTTCTCCAACTACAATGGAGTGAAATTAGATATAAATAACAGAAGGAAAACTGGAAAATATACAAATACATGGAAATTAAATGACACACTATTAAACTACCAATTGGTGGCACAGTGGTTAAGAGATCAGCTGCTAACCAAAAGGTCAGCAGTTCAGATCCACCAGCTGCTCCTTGGAAACCCTGGGGCATTTCTACTCTGTCCTATTGGGTCACTATGAGTTGGAATCAACTCAACGGCAATGGGTTGATTGCTTGGTTGGTTGGTTGGTGTCTTAGTCATCTAGTGCTGCTATAACAGAAATACCACAAGTGGATGACTTTAACAAAGAGAAATTTATTTTCTCACAGTCTAGTAGGCTAAAAGTCCAAATTCAGGGTATCAGCTCCAGGTGAAGGCCTTCTCTCTCTGTTGGCTCTGGAGAAAGGTTCTCCTCATCATCAATCTTCCCCTGGACTAGAAGCTTCTCTGCACAGGAACCTCCACTCCTGGCACTGCTTTCTTGGTGGTATGAGGTCCTCAACTCTCTGCTTGCTTCCCTTTCCTTTTAACTCTTGTAAGATAAAAGGTGGTGCAGGCCACACCCTAGGTAAACTCCGTTTACATTGGATCAGGGATGTGACCTTAGTAAGGGTGTTACAATCCCACCCTACTCTTCTTTAACATAAAATTACAATCACAAAATGGAGGACAACCACACAATACTGGGAATCACAGCCCAACCAAATTGATACACACATTGTTTGGGGGACATAATTCAGTCCATGACAGTTGGGTAAAGAGAGAAATCAGCAAACACTAACAGTCAAACAACAATGAAAGCACAGGAGGAGTTCCGGCAAAATGGCGCTCTAGGCAGAAGCACCACACCATCCCTCCACAGTAAAGATCCAAAAAACTAAGCCAGACAATACAACAATCCTGAAACCCTAAAACATCAAATGAAGAGATAAAGAACTCAGCCAAGCACCAAATGGAGTGAGAAAACTGACAGAGAACGGACAGCGAGGAGAGATTCATGCAGAGGTCCCCTACCAGTTAGTACAGCGTGGATCTGCCATCTCGAACTCCTATCAGAGACCAGCAAACAGGGGGTACGAGAAAGCAGCCTCACGGAGTGTCCAGCAGAAGACAAAACAACCAGTAATTTGCGACATATGCTTTCCCACCCCCGACCCTTCTTCACCACGACTCGGCCTTCTCTGCTTCCCACAGCCACAATCTCTTGACTGGGAAACACCGGCTGCTTGGATTCCACACATCCGAACGGGCGGCTCTCTGAGTGCCATTTGTTGACAGCTGGTGTTGCTTTTTTCCGCTTCTTTTGATGTCTTCCTTACCTCTCACCGCCTCCTCCACCTTTTGCACAAATACCTGGCTCCGTGCACCATCTTTACTTCTTCCTGAGGGGCTGCAGAGCTCCAGTAATTTGTGATATACGCTTTCACACTCCCTACCCTTTTTCACCCACACTCGGCCCCCTCTGCTTCCCGTGGACACAGTCTCTTGTCCGAGAAACACCAGCCCACACTAGCTGGCTCTCTGAGTGCCATTTGTTCGCTACTAGTGTTGCTTTTTTTCTGCTTCTTTTGATTTCTTCCTTACTTCTCACCACCTCCCCCTCCTTTCGCTCAAATACCTGGCTCCATGCACCATCTTTCCTTCTTCCTGAAGGGCTGTGGAGCTCCGTTTGAGTGTCGAGCTGATTCCCGGTCTGGGCTGTCATGCTGGTGGGATCCTGGGGCTTTTGTTCATTTGTTTGTCTTGAATTGTTTGTTTTCTTTTCCTTTTCTTGAGTTGGGAGCCCTTTCTGGCCAGGCGAGGCTGCGAGGCAAGGAGACTTCCCCCTCAGCTTGCACAGGTGTGCAGAGGGATCCCTGAGAGCATTTCTTTCTTCGTTGGTTTTTTTTTTTTTTCTGTTTCTTTGGGGGCCTTTCTTGTTCTTTTTTTTTTAATTTGTTTTGTTTTCTTTTCCCTCTTTTTCCCTTTTTGCCTTTCTTCATTGCTCAGTTTCTTGTCTGTCTATATCTTCCTTCTCTTTCTGTTCCCTGAATACCTGGCGTCGTATGCCTCTATGCCTTCTAGCCAGGCTGTACTGCAACACCTGAGAGAGACTTCCCCAGACCTCATAGCTGCACCACTGGGATCCCTGGGAACTTCACGGTTCTTTAACCTTTCTGATTTTAATTTATTCATTCTTTTTTTCCTCTTCCCCTTTCTATTTTTCTCTATTTCATAGTCTCTCATCTCTCCACTCCAACAGCAAGCTCTGCTAGCATTCTTGTTTGTTTGTTTGTATGTTTTTGGCTCCTGTTCCTCTCTCCTCTCTCCCATATCCATCTTAGCTCCACACATAACAATATCCCCGCTGCATCC
>NW_004444054.1:7997548-8021863 GCF_000243295.1 Trichechus manatus latirostris | reverse complement strand
AAAAAAAAAAAAAATGAAAGCACAACATGCCAAAACTTACAGGATGCAGGGGAGGAAGTGCTCAGAGGGAAATACACAGTGGCAAGTGGCAAGTGCCTACATTCAAAAAGAAGCAAGATTGCAAATTAATAGCCTTACTTTACAACTTGATGAACTAGAAAAACAAAAGAAAACAAACCCCAGAGCTTCCAGAAGGAAGGAAATAACAAAGACCAGAGAAGAGATAAATGAAGACATCAATAAAACTAGAACTTGGTTTTTTGAAAAGATCAATAGAATCAACAAACCTTTAGCTAGACTGGCAAAGAAAAAAGAGAGAAGATACAAATATCTAAAATTAAAAAAGAAAGTGAGGATAATACAACTGACCTTATAGAAATACAAAGGATTATAAGAGAATACTATGAACAACTGTATGCCAATAAATTAGATACCCTAGATGAAATGAACAAATTTCTAGAAAAATATGAACTTCCTACGTTGACCAAAAAGACAATCTCAGCAAAACCTATAAAACATGTAAATATTTAATCAACAATGCAAAGCTTCCCCAAAAAGAAAATACTTAGACCAGATGGCTTTACTGGAGAATTCTACCAAACTTTTAGAGAACAATTGATACCAATCCTTCTTAAACACTTCCAAAAAATAGAAGAGGAAGGAGCACATCCTAAGTCATTCTATGAGGCCAGCATTACCCTGATACCAACATCAGACCAAAATACCACAAGAAAAGAAAACTATAGATCAAGTACTTTATGAATATAGATGCAAAAATCCTCAACAAAATACTAGAAAACTAAATCCAGAAACATATTAAAAGGATTATATGCCATGATCAAGTGGAATTTATCCTAGAAATGCAAGAGTGGTTCAACTTTAGAAAATCAATCAATATAATACACTACATTAATAAAACAAAGGAAAAGATCCACACGATCATCTCAATTAAGCCAGAAAAGGCATTTGACAAAATCCAACAGCCTTTCATGATAAAAGCACTCAACAAGCTAAGAAAAGAAGGGAACTTCCTCAATTTGATAAGGGACATTTATGTAAACTTACAACTAACACCATACTCAAAGGAGAGCTTTTCCTTTAAGATCAGGAACACGACAAGGATGCCACTCTCATCACTGCTATTCCATATTGTACTGGAAGTCCAAGCCAGAGCAATTAAGCAAGAAAAAAATAAAAGGTATCCATATAGGAAAGGAAGAATTAAAACTATCCATTTTCACAGATAATATGATCCTATCTAAAGAAAACCCTAATTAATCCACAAGAAAGCTGTTAGAGCTGGAACAGGCTGCATAAATTCAATTATCACCATTACTAGCCCCTGCTTTTCCTCATGATGTTTCCTTTTTTTCCCTTCTTCTTTCTCCCTCCTCCTATTCCAGTAAGATTGACTAACGTTTCTCCTTGAAGGGTGGCAGAACAAATTGATAACCCTCAAGGACTAGGATTAACTCATTTGTGACACGACAATCATGACTAACGGTGCCAGATAACCTTCAAGAATTGCCAGTAAGAAGTTAGATCATCTTGGATGTGAGAAACATGACCACCGCGAAGAGAAACTATAATCCTGTCCATATAAAACCTTCAGCCAGTCTCCAGTTGGAGAGACAGGTTTTTTGGAGGTGCTCATTCCCCTCTGTCTCCTATATATTGACATAAAATAAAACCCCCTTGCTGCTCACCTCACCCATCTCAGTATTGGCTTTTGCGGCAGGCGGCTCAGATCTGCAATTTGCGGTAACAGAGCTAATAAATAAATTCAGCAAAGCAGTAAGACACAAGGTCAATATACAAAAGTTAGTTGGGTTTCTATACATCAGCAATGAGCATTCTGAAAAGGCAATTAAGGAAACAATTCCATTAACAATAGCATCTGAAAGAGTAAGATACTTTGAAATAAATTTAACCAAGGAAGTGAAAGACTTGTTCACTGAAAACTGTAAAACATTACTGAATGAAATTAAAGAAGACCTAAATAAATGGAAGGACATCCTGTGTTCATGGATTGGAAGACTTAATATTGTTAAGATGTCAGTACTACCCAAAGTAATCTATACATTCAATTCAATCCCCATCAAAATTCCAGTGGGCTTCCAGTGTATGACAAAAGTAGAGTTAGTAAACTAACACGTTTTGTACATTTTGTGTTAAAATTCATAGGAAAGAGTGTTCTGAAAAACGACTTGTGGAAGTAAAGTTGTTAAAGTCCCCTGTAAGCATGACAGGTGCTTGTATTTGTCCAATGGGTTGACAGAAGTGAGAAGGGGAGGGGTTCTAGACCAGAATGTTTATTTAGAAGACACTTTCAGATTATAGCCTTTGTAACAAGTATGCAGTTGATTCCATGCTGCTGTGTGTATAGTCAACAAACATAAGTCCTTATTTGAAACTTCTAGAAATAGTCTTCCTAGATGTTTAGAAGTGCACAACATATGTTAAGAAAGGATGTAAAATAACACCCTTTAAAAATTTTTTTCTGTTAATTCATAGGAATGGTTTTATTTTGGGAATGGAATTGTTAAACTTGATGTCTTAGAGGCAGTGTACTGGGTAGTGATAGGGGGCTGGGAAAGGAGGTGCAGAGGGAAGGGTTCTATGCCTGTAACTTAAATTCAGATTGTCTAAATATTGTCTTATATGTTCATTTTAGTTAATATTGTGGTGTATTAAAGGACAAACAAGTCCTAATGCCCAGAGTATGTTGAGAGGGGTAGGAGGGTGGGAAGGAAAGAATCATACCATTTCCGAAGTTAGTTGTATATGTTACTTTAATCATATAAGCATCATATAAGTGTTATCAAAATCTTCTACCAGTCCTATTTAACAGAAGTTGTATATTGCAATTTAAAATAATTATATAACTTTGTTTGAAAGAAGAATGCAGACATCTGATGTTCTTCCATTTTTCAATAGCACACATGGCATTTTATAAAGGTTGCATCTGCCTGGGGCTGATTAAGAGAAATTGTAAAATGTGCATTACAGGAAAAGGTCTAGAAGGGTTAATCCCTCTTTTTTTTTTTTTTTTTTTTTTTTTTGCTATGGTTATTATGTGGCGAGGACTTTGTACATTTGGGAATTTTTACAAGAAACTAATGTTATTATCTGGGGGCACATCTGGCCTCCCCATGGTTTCTCCTTTAACTGTAATGTAAAAGTAAATAGTTATAAAGCAGTATTTTCTCTTGAAAAAAAAAGAACTCCACTGGCCATCTTTGAAGAAATGGAATGCCAGTCCTCAAAGTTATATGGAACTGCAAAGTGTCCCAACAGCCAAAGCAACCTGGAAAAAGAACAAAGTAGGAGGACTCACACTTTCTGATCTCAAAACATACTCTAAAGCTACAGTAATAAAGAGCAATCTGGTGCTGGTATAACAACAGACATATAGACATCAGAACAGAACTGAGAGTTCAGAAATAAATCTGTGCATCTATGAGCAATTGAATTTCAATAAGAGTGCTAAATCCATTCAAAGGGGAAAGAGTAGTCTCTTTAATAAATGGTGCTGGGACAACTGAATTTCCACATGTGAAAGAATGACACTGGACCCATACCTTATACCATACATGAAAATTCACTCAAAATGGATCAAGGACATAAATATAGATAGCACTGATCTTAAACGGTCAGAGTGCATTGAGCTTCTGTTCAGGGTAATGGAAAAATTTGGAAATGGATTCTAGTGAGGATTGCACAACATGATGAACCTAATTAATATCGCTGACTTGTACATGTAACAAACATTGAAACGGCAACTTTAAAAAAAGGAATAAACACTCTGCAAAGCCACTCGTCTTACTGACAATAGGAAAATGGCAAGACACAGTGATTTGAGTCACTTAGAATTTGTCTGGTACTAAACCTGTCCCCAGCATGATCCAAGGCTCTGAGGGAAATCAAAAACAGAAGGGAAGAAAATAAATAGAGGAAATGATACTTCCAGGTCTGACACATACTGGTTGTGTGATTTTGGGCATATCATTAATTTATTAATTTATCTGAGCCTCAGTTACCTCATGTGTAAAATGGGGGCAATAATACTTACTTTACAATGTCATAATCTATTGGTGGGTGATAATTATCACAAAATTGATAGACAATAATTTAATAACTTAAGATCCTGGTGACTCTCTCTAAAAAGCAGAACTGTACTTTACTATTAATGATGTTAAAACATATAGAGTAGCTTATTGAAGAGCAGAGGTCCTGAAATTATCATCCACTTTTTAGCCAGTTCTTGATGATGGGAGCATGTGGCTGAAGATTCGAAGACAGAATCTGATAAACAGTGAAAAGATTCAAGTAGGAACTCAAATTCTCCATCTTTATTATAGGTAGTACCATTTTTCAAATTTAGTACCATTTCAGAGGATTTCATTCATTAAGGGGCAATTCCTATAAACTCATAGGAAACTCTTATTTGATTGGCTTGAAAATTAGGGTACCTAAGCATTAGTCAGCTTTTACTAGATTATGTTATATAGAAAACCTCACAAAGTTTTACTTCTCACTGATGTTGGCTAAAGGAGCCCTGGTGGCCCAGTGTTTAAGCACTCAACTGCTAACCGCAAGGTCAGTGGTTTGAAACCACCAGCCGCTCCAAGGGAGAAAGATGTGGCAATCTGCTTCTGTAAAGATTACAGCCATGGTAGGAAAGCTGGCAATGGGGAACCCAAGGTCGAGAAGGGGAGAGTGCTGACATGTCGTTGGGTTGGCAACCAATGTCACAAAGCAATATCTGTATTAATTGTTTAATGAGAAGCTAGTTTGCTCTATAAACCTTCATCCAAAGTACAATAAAAAATAAATAAATACAAATTAAAAAATAAAAAAAAGATTACAGCCTTGGAAACCCTATGGGGCAGTTCTACCTATGGGGTTGCTCTGAGTCAGAATCAACTGACAGCAATGGGTAATGTTGGCTATGGGCAGCTGTCGCTGTCTTCTCATTTCAGGACACAGATGAAGGGGCAGCTCCCAGCTAGAATTTGCCATTCTCATGGCAAAGGAAAAAGAGGGAAAAAATCTGGTGCAAATATTCAATGGCTCTAAAACGTTCTGCTTAGAAGGGACATCCCATCACTTGCACTCACCTCTAATCGGCCAAAGCAATTCACAGAGCTTGACATCCAAACTTAACAACTGGGTGAGAAACACACTCCTTCAACCGGCAAGCACCGCAAGTTATTTTTCAACAGGTGTAGCTATATAATCCTATTACTGGGAAGTAGAGAGCAATTAATTTAGAACAGTAATACAGTCCACCACAAGAAATGTCATGGATTCCCGGAAATTTAGTGTCCATCAAGGTTCCATATGCAAAGTCAAAAGTAACAAAAGTTTTGTCAAGTTTTCAAGAGACCACAAGAGACATAGTAAATATATTAATTAGTTTTCCACTTAAAGATTATGGTAGACTAATAAACCAGAGGAGCCCTGGTGGCGCAGTGGTTAAGAGCTAGGCTGCTAACCAAAAAGGTCAAGCAGTTCTAATCCACCAGACGCTCCTTGGAAACACTATGGGGCAGTTCAACTCTGTCCTATAAGGTCACTATGAGTCAGAACCGACTCAACAGCGCCTAACAACAAGAATAAACCAGACAGGACCCAAAGATATCTTTTACTGAGAGGATTTGCTTGAAGAGTTATCTAGGATTGATTAACCAAAAAAGCACCTTTTATAGACTTGAATGTTTTTAGACATTTGGAAAATGTTTAATTGACAAAAACAACTGCAAAGTCACTAAGATAAATAAGATGGGTAACAGTGTCAACCCTTGTTAAAATAATGGAGGTGAAATATCCACTCCTTGCTGCCATCCTTCCAGTACTTAACCCCTCTTCCACCGTTTTACTTCTACTCCCTGCTTTGCTCTTCCACAACTTCTTCGCAAGTCTACTACTGTCTCTTGCCTTCTCTGGGCCTTAACATATGCCTCTCCCCAGCCCGTCCTTACCAACTGGTATTTTTTTTTTTTAACTTTATATTGAAGTATGGCGTCCTTGTGACCCCCTTTAATCTCCACTTCCCCACACTCCAAGGGCAATGACTATACTTATTTCTAACACCATAGATGAGCTTTGCCTGTTTTTGTGCCTGGCTTCTTTCACTCAGTATTAGATTTTTGGTGGTAGACCATTCATCCTAATTGATGTATAGAGTTCCATTGTGTGAATATATCACAATATATTTATCTGTTCTAATCTTGATATACATTTGCATAGTTCCCAATTTGGAGCTACTATGAATGAAGCTACTGTGAACATTCTAGTTCAGGTATTTTGGGGAAACTCAATTTATGGATTTCTTTAGATACATACCTAGGATGGGAATGACTGGGTCATAGGGTCTGTGTATACTTAGTTTTCTAAAGAGGTTGTACCATCCACCCAATTTTTAATAAGGCTTCACATTTTTTATTCACAGCGACCTTAACAGTTTGCAAGTTATTTTCAACAGAAGCAGACTTAGAACTTAGATCTCTGATTCCAAGCCCAGAGCTTTTTCCACTCAGTAAACTCTAGATCCTTCTATACTACTTTCCCCCAAATTTTGTTTTCTTTTTTATTTAAAGCCTCACAGGTTGCACAGAAATATGGTCATTCATGTGCCGTTCTTCGCAGGGTATTCTGCCTTAAAGAGGGTCAGCGGCAGGGGCAGATTAATCAGTCAGCTTGTATGCACCAGTTTGCACTGAGCAAGGTACGTGGGCTTAATCGTATTTACTTGCTAATCTGTGGTGAGCAATTTCACATGGGTTTCACCACATCTTTGATATGGTGATGGGCAGGTGAAATTGTGCACTGCAGATTGATGGGAAGGCACAATTGGGCCCGTGCGTACCCTGCTTATTGGGTAATGCAGTCCTGGAGTGGAGACTTAAAATAATGATTCTAATTGTGGACTTACAGGTTCCAGAAAAGATCAGTCAGTAGGAAGGAATGGAAAAGAGGAGAGAGGAAAATAATTTCAGTCAGGGGCAACTGCTCAAAAGAATTACTCAAATCCCAGATGGCTGTCTGATCTGAACAGAGCCATCCCTGAGGATACATAATAGAAAGCAGAAAGCTCATGTTTTATCATGCTAACTTCGGGGCAAACACATTGGAAAGCTATTAAACCCTCGCTTCTCCAACCTGATACACAGGAACCACTTCAGGGATTACTTTGTGAAGGGTAGCACCAGAAGGAAGTCTGAGAAGTTGAACTAAATCACAACCCTCTGTTTCAACCCAGGAACCCATGAACAGAAACCTTCGGCCGCCCTTGTGAAGAAGATCTGCTGTATTTGAGCTAGGCATGCAGAAACTAAGTAGAAAAAAACTGAGAAAGATGACAATGAAAATCAAGCCCCGACCTCCCGGCTGCCCACTCAGATGCACATCCGTTCCCCAAATCTGTGTTGTAATTACAGAGAAGTATTTTTATATATTTAGATATTTGTAATTTATCATGGTCTGGTGCCTGGATTTGAATGCAGCTGAAGTTGAGCGTACTAATTAATTGTGAAACACTCCAATACTTGAATTTAAAGCCTCTTGAGCCTAATGTGCAAATTTATGTGAAAATTAGAAATGCATTGGCACATTTTTTAACCAGAACTGTAGCACTCTGTCTAGTCAAACAGACTGCTCATTTGCAAGTTGTCTATATGCAAAGCATTCTGCCCCTGGGAGCCGAAAATCTCTTTCGCAAGTCATCTGAAATTTGAAAAAAGCTTTGTTCTGAGTCTGCCCTATGCTCTCTTCACTTTCTCTTTTCTGCTTCCAGCAGTGTGGGCAAAAGGCTAAGTATGGCTTTCACCTGGCGAAGCCAGTACCAAGCATGGCCCCAAACATGATGGTCACCTTGGAAAACCTGTTTGACTTAAAAGCAGGGTGTCTAAATATGCCTATCTTGAGCGTCATGCATCGGCCTTGCACTGCAGCCTTCCAAAAGTTTAAGAGAATTTTTAACTTGTAAACCCTTCCTCCTAACCCACAGGTTATCAAATTTTCCTTCGGAGACCAGACGGTGAAATAAAAGAGGCTATTTGCTGTTGGGTCCTAAACTAGCTTTCTGACTTTCACGGTGTAATGACTGAGGTTCAAATAATCCAAGGCAGAGACTGAATAGAGTGATCAATCCTGCACATGGGTCAGGCACGCCTATTCTGCACTCCACCTCACCAGGTCTTGGGGGAAGAAGAAGAGATGCAGAGCTGACAGGTGCCAAGGTGCAGCAGCAGGGGGAGCATTTGGCTCATCTGCCCTGCGGCTGGCTGGCACCTAATCTAAGAAATGAGCCACAGGTCAGTTCCAGAAGATGCATGGATGGGACCAGCAGGGCAGGGCCAAGTCAGCACACACTTAGGAATGGGTGAAGAGGCTTCCTATGGGAATTAACCTAGCTAATCATTTAGCTGTTGTGGGGCAGGGAGCAAAGACAAGAGAGACTCCCAGGAACTGGCAGGGAGCCAGGCCAGAGCTAATGGTAAGCAGACCATGGAAGATAAGGCAGATGGTGGAGCGTGACAGTTAAAGAGGTACACTCCGGGGAGAGGAGTTGCATCAATAATGAGTATGAATCACGGCCACCCTTCAGGAGGGGCTCCGTTTTTTCCCAGTAGCTCAATCCCAGATTAAAAGGACATTATCCCTAGGCCCCCAACAGCCTGGACATTTAACTTTATTTATCTCTCTCTTCAATGGTCTTCTCCCTTTCCCATCGCTCATTTTGAGTCAATTCATGGCAGGGTAAATTTCCCATGTGGAGTTGCTCTGTAAATGCTGCCATCAGTTGGGACCAGTAAGGCCAGTTTTCACCAGCTTGGGTACAACTGTCTTCAGCCTGACATTGGCATTCTAAGATTTTGCTACTCAAAGGACAGTCCCTGGGCGAACATCATCACCATAACCTGGGAGCTTGTTAGAAATGCAGACGCCTCCACCCCAGACTTACGAAATCAGAATCTGCATTTTAACAAGAGCCGCAGGGGATCACGTGCACTGGGTTTTGAGAAGCTCTGTTCTCAAGCTCTGTGCCCTGAGTCTCCACCAAGCCAAACCTGCTACTTTCTGTCAATAGTCAGTGAGGTGAGTTCCAGCTTTTTCAGTTACTAGCTGGGTAATCTTGAATACATCCTTTAATCTCCTCGGCCCTCAAGTCCTCATATGTAAAGTGGGGATGAGAATACTACTTAATTTAAGATGTTTAAATAAAATAATAAGCTGTAATTTTTATAAATTGTGAATCATGATAAAAATATTCAATTCTATTCTTATGCTTCGTTCGACTCAATCATTGGATTATAAATTCTTAAGAACTAGGACAATCTCCTCTTCTTTTTTATCTTCCCTTTAGCCCCAACTACGATCTTCTGTCTCTAGTAAGGTTGACTATCTGACATTTATGAAAGTGTACCTCCTTTGGAAACCCCCTTCACAAAAAGAAATTTCTAATTTCAATTCCTGACTCCAAGCACAAAGAGATCCTGTCACTTTGACCTAATCCTGTAAGGTTCATTCCTCAAAATAATGGGATTGTCTCTGTCTATAAAGCACTTTGTTACTATGGCGACACATACATAATTGCATGGGTAAGTCATTGAGGGTGGTTCTACGAGCAGATTCCTTCCCACTAGACAACACAGAAAGCATTCCATCCTCTTAAATGTTACTCGTCCGTAGGTTTGTATCAAGGCCCTGGACGTTTTTCAGACTTAAATGTACTTTATGAAAGCTACAGACCAAATTACAGGGAGACAAACTGATACGGGAGGAAAACAAATGGGCAAGGAAATTCAAGATCTGAGTTCCAGTTCAAGGCCTGTCACTAATTTGCTGTATAACTTAGCCCAGGTCACTAGCTTGTCAGAGAGAGTCCCACTTCCCTCATATTTAAGAGGAGACGAGTGAACAATATGCTTTCTAGCAGCTCTGTTCCTACAATGTTCCATAATATTTTGAGTTGATTTTAAGTGTCATTTAACTAAAATTATTAAACAAACCTTCCCAGCATTAAACGTTAACACAGCTCTTTTTAGATGGCACAGTTTATTATCATGCCAATAAATGATTAATTATAATTCTCTGCCTGGACCAATAACTTTGCTGGACTTTTATGATTCATAATTTGTGCTGTGTTGTAATATTACCTCTTGAAACTTACATTCTAGCATTTACTGTTTTTTATTGCTTCTCTGAGGTGGTTTATTGAAAGAGACATCAAGTGACGTGTGTCTAGGAAGGGTTTAAAAGTTTGACGTGGTTGAAATAAGTATTACTTATCTTGACTTGCAGCTGAGCCGGAACTGGGGGATCTGTGCTTCTCTGAGCATGGCCATTTGGACAGCAAACCCAACAATGAGTAATTTGACAAGCTGTTTGCCCAATGCAACAATTTGTGATGGTACATCCTGTGTGCTACCTGAGAGTGATCCCAACTATCTTCTAAATGTAGTCCTGAGTACCACCCTTACCATCCTGTTGGCTTTGGTGATGTTCTCCATGGGCTGCCACGTAGAAATCAAGAAATTCCTAGGGCACATAAAGCAGCCATGGGGCATATGTGTTGGCTTCCTCTGTCAGTTTGGAATCATGCCCCTTGCAGGATTCATCCTGTCACTGGCCTTCAACATCCTCCCTGTCCAGGCTGTGGTGGTACTCATCATGGGATGCTGTCCCGGAGGAACTGGTTCCAACATCTTGGCGTATTGGGTCGATGGCGACATGGACTTGAGGTAAGCTATCTAAACCTCAAAATATTCCAATTGCATCGAGTTAATCTTTTAAGAAGCCTATGGCATTCTGAATTTCCAACTGATCTGCGATTGGTTTAAAATACCATTAAGGAGTTAAACAAGGAGAAGATAAACCCATTCCCTCACCAACCCACGTAGTTGCTTAGCTATAGAATTTAGGGGTTATTTTTTGTGTTTGTGTTTTTTAATCTAACTCAGTTAACAGGGATTTGGGTAACTGCTGTTTATCTCTGGGAAAAGATTCAAAGTTTTTCAAAAAAACAAATCTTTCCCAAGCCACAAGCTGCAGCTGAGAAAGTTTTCTCCGTTGGTATCAACAAAAAAAAAAACGAAACGAAACTTTTTGTGTCATGATGAAGAGTTCTGAGTGCAATCATGGAATCAAACTTTTCATTAAACATCAGAATCTATGGTGGGACGATGGTCAACTCCAGTTATTTGGGCAAGCTTTTTCTTGGTATAAAACCTAAGGAAGAATTCTTGCATTTGTTTTACCTATATTTCTATTAAAAAGGAAAAAAAAAACCCTATGGCAGGTTTTTTTTTTTTAATTATGCTTACCTTGCTACAAAATAAACAGAAGATGGTTTCTGTGCTTCCCACAGAGTAATCTAAATTGCAATGTTTGCCCAATTCATCCTGTACCAGTCTGAACTAGTAGTGGGAAAAAAAAACTAATAGAAATAAGACGAAGCATTAATGTGACAAGACTGCAGATTTTAATGCTGTAAGTTGAATAGACAAACGTCTTTTTCCTTACCTCACAATTCCTCATTTCCTGTGAGAGGTATGCATTTCTGCAAAACACCCAGGTGTTAATGTAACATGTGCTTATTAAATACTGTACAGTAGGCAATCAGCCCCCTTAATCACCAGCTACTGTACTCAGAAGAGAGAAGCTCAAAGCAGAGAAATGGAACCACCGCAAAATGTAAAACCGTGTTCTGCATTGATCAAGTGCCTCGTGAGCAATTGCCAGCCGGGTGTCTCATCTTACCTAGTGCTGATTTCTCCAGAAGCTTTAGAAAAGTCATGTAATCTATGTTTTTTTCACATGACTTATGTTTCACAGAAGGGAATACTGTATCTACCCTGCAGTAGATGTCTTAAGGAACTCCTGTTAAAAAAAAAAAAAACAAAGGATTCCAAGTGCTATTGAGTTAAGTTAAACCTGTGAACCACAATATAGCAATAAAATCTTTTTAGACTTCAACTTAGTTTGACCTAAGCCTAGGCAAACAGAAGCGAGCCTTCTAAAAGCTAGCAGCCACTCAGTGGAGAGGAGAGAGGAGTGAAGGCAACTGCATATGGGGCTTTGACCTGCACTAAACAGCTTTTGCATTATATTTGTAATGTTTTAACAAAATCAAAGTGTCTTGTGCCTCAACATAATGCCACACATTATGTAATCCAGTAGCAAGATGGAAATATTTGTGTGATGCTGGGTTGTTTGGCTGTTGAAGTGGATTTCCTTCTGCAGGCTAAAGCTGTAAATTCTAATCTCAAAACTCCAAGTCAAATGTTTATGTAGTTTTAAGGAAATCTTACTTCTTTTGAAACGGAGATGATTACGTAATTGGTCTGCCTAGCCTAACAATCCCTGTACACTGTAACAAAAAGATGAATAAATAAAAACCAAAAGAAGAGTGTGACACCTTGGTAGCAAACATCCAGCTGAATCAGTTTATATACTAAATCCCTCTACAAATCAGAATAAGCCCTGTAATGGGACATAAGATACTGAAATGTTTAATTTTAGTTGTATAAACAGTGCGCGCCACAGATCCCTTGTCTTGCAAAGTACACATAACACCAACATCTCTGCACTCTAACAGTTACCTAACTAGAGCAACCTTGCTGATCCAGACTCAAACGAGACCCAATAAAAGATTTTGCGCACCAAAAATAAATTCCACTTAATCTCATAAACTAACCTCACTGGGGACCTACTTACTTTTCTAATTCTAAAGTTCTATTATGCAATTTTGCAATACATAGAGGATCAGAAACAGGAAAATGGGGAAGAGGAATAAGGAGGCAGTCATGAGTCCAGCAGCAGCAAGTCGCCCGAAAAGCCTGACCCCAAGGGAGAAGACCAAAATGCCAACAACGCAAAGAAGACGCTCACAAAGCTCAGCAGTCTCTGTTTCATCTATTTTAGGGACAAACAACTCTCTAAACCCAATAAGCCCAGAAAACATCATTTATTTTAGCACAGCAAATAATATTTATTGCAATGACCTCAAATCACCAAGAGGAGGTTAAATTATGTTACTATGTAAGAAAATGACAGTATGATTTTTATATTTTAGGAAAAAAATTGATCAAATATTTCTTTGAAACAAATTAAGTGGATAAAACTGCAG
Organism: Trichechus manatus latirostris; assembly: GCF_000243295.1. Taxonomy (NCBI): domain Eukaryota; kingdom Metazoa; phylum Chordata; class Mammalia; order Sirenia; family Trichechidae; genus Trichechus; species Trichechus manatus. The sequence goes on along the minus strand of NW_004444054.1, from coordinate 8,008,728 downwards.
CTATTGGGAAACAGTTTTCCAGTGGGATAAAGGATTTTTTATTCTTCTGAAGTGAGTCTCAGCTAACTGAAGTCCATGCTAATTTGTTTAGATACAATCCTATCTACCATTTATGTTTCAAGTCCCGTACCCTTGGAACTTTATCTTCTCCATCCCCACTTGCATTCTAGCAATGGCAGTGAAGATATGGTTGTTTAGACTAATCAGCATCTGTGCTACTTGAACTAATACTACACAATGCCAGCAAAACAACTCCACCTGGATGTGGTTCCTGGAAAAAGAAAGCAAAACATTTCCTCCTACGCTCTATCATCTCCTCTGAGCGTAGGAAGCCATTGCATTTTGAAATCTCTAGTGACTAAAAGAAAGAAAAGGAAAAAAAAAGACAGTTATCTCTGCTCATTGAAATACAGTTGAAAGTGATATTTCAATTCCTCCCAGTCTGGAAATTTGCTGCTTGTGAATCTGATCTGTGCATAGATATTTTCACCTAAGTTATATCTGTTCTGTGGATATCTTATGCACAAAATGTTTCAGGGAGAAATGAAGGTGATGTTTTCAGGTAACTGTTGTGGCCAAGGCTCATGGTTCGGGTGACACCCACGTCTTTGCATATGCTCAGTTACAGCTCAATAGCATGTCACTCTTCCTTAGCAGTGACCTCCGCCGTATCATGAAAGGACTTTTTCTCCTCATTTTCCTTTCTTTGACTTACTCTTTGGGGAATCCCTTGCAGATGTGTCCTCTGCTTATTTTTCCCAATTTCACCATTGTCACCTACTTTTGACACTCTTTTTTACTATTTTCTAGATTTTCCTACTGCATCCTTGTTCTTAAGCCAAGTATTATTAGATTTTTTCATCTTCCACTTCAGTGCTATTATTTTAGTGGTTCAAGATCTCTGACCCTCTTGCTTATCACAAATCCAAAGCAACAGCTCCCATTTCAACTTCATAAACATCCATTTCCTCTCTATTCTAACAGAACTAACCCAATACCATATGACTTTTTCCTTTATCTTCCCTCAAATTAATCAAGCTTTCTTTCTTTCATGTAGCTTTTATTTTTATTTTGCTCGCTAACATTTATTAGGTACTATTCGGTGCCATGGGGGCATTGGTGATTCAGTGGTAGAATTCTTGCCTTCCAAGCATGTTGCTATGATGCTGTATAGGTTTCAATGGAGCTTCCAGACTAAGACAGACTAGAAAGAAAGGCCTGGCGATCTACTTCTGAAAATCAGCCAAAATTCAGCCAATGAAAAGCATATGGATCAAAACAGTCTGATCCGAAACCAATCATGGGTATGATACAGGACAGGGCAGTATTTTGTTCTGTTGTGCGTGGAGTCGCCATTATGGGCCATCCACAGTGCTATGTACTTTAAACACATTGACTGACAGTCCTCTGAGGTCAGTACTATCAGTTTCTGCATTTGACAGATGATAAAATTAAGGTTCAGAAACTTGACCAAGGTCACAGAGTCAATGCATGTCAGAGTCAGAATCTGAATTTAGACGAGGCTCTTAACCATTGTGTACCTTATCTCTATCACTTATCACTTCTCCTGTTTCTAGTAATACCTATAAACATTTCTATTGATCCTTCAAACTTGGTGTTTCCCTTCTAATATTATTATAGTCTTTTGCATTTTTTATTACACTGACTTCACTGGATTCCCCAACATTCACTGAATCCTAATTTATTCTTTTATTTCCAAAAAATTTCTCCTGGTAGTTAATGTATTTTTATGAAAATCACGCACTGCTTGTGCATTTGTTTGCCAGCCAAGCACCTTTACGTTTACATAAATAACGAGCACGTTTTACGTTTGTTTGCCAACTGCTCCTCCCCCCGCCCCGCCCCGTGAGGTGTTTTTGTAGGCGCCACTACGCCGATTTTTTTCACTTTACTGTAAAAAACAAAAAAAATTAGCATAGCATGTTATTTATGTAAACATACAGTAATACAGCTAAGGCGAAGAATTAAAGCCCAGAGATTTTTTAATTTCTTGCTCAGTAGTATTTTCTTCATTTCAATATAAATTCGTGGTAGTATTTTTATTGTTCACATCCATGCCCCTGATAGACTTGAATTTTTTTTCATGTAAAATGATTTTCCGTTTTGTTTTGTTTTTTTTTTTGCTAATTTACTCCTCCACATGACTCCTTAAAATTCTTCATCTGTGAATCATTTTTAATCCTATTTAAAGTGGTTTTATTTTGGTCTTGTATTTGTTCAAAGAGATTTGACTTCAGGCTACCCATTCTCTTGCTTTTATTCAGCTCCTCATGGTCAAGATCACCCACTAAATATAAACCATTTCCTTCCCCAACTCTGATCTTGTCCCTTCTCTGGATGCACAGGAATGAAAGTAATTTTATGATGGGGATAACTTTAAATCCATTCTAACTTATTTTTAAAAAGAAACTAGAGAATGACAAAAGAAGGGAAAGAGGGAAAATCATTTACAAATCTCAGCACTTTAATTATAAGGAGTACAAAGCACTATTGGTAACAGATTAACCGATTTTTCAGGCTCTAGGATGCTTCCTTAGCATCCTGTTTTATATCTAAACTAAGTTAACCTATGACCATAATAGATAGACTGAACCTCTTAGAAAACGTTTTAAACACATCTCTAGCATTGGCTATTATTGCAAAGTTTTAGCTTTCCTTAGCATAAACCCATAGCCGTCAAGTTGATTCCAACTCACAGCAACACTACAGCGCAGACAGAACAGCTCCATAGGATTTTCAAGGCTGTATGTAATCTTTATGGGAGCAGACTGCCACATTTTTCTCCGGAGGAGCAGCTAGTGGGTTCAAACCGCTGACCGTTCGGTTAGCAGCAGAGTGCTTAACCATGGTTCCCTCTTCCTTAGCATAGGGTATGTTTTATTTTGGGGAGGACAGTGTAAATATTTAGTATTTTCCTTTAAGTATGCACATAATACCTTTAAGAAACCACTACTTTGATAGCTGTTGGGGAAGGGTCCTTTCCAAACAATTGCTCTTAGAGCTTCCTGCTTCTCAGTTATGTTGTAACACCAACGTATGGCTATACAGAGAATAATAGTAACTCTCTCCTAATGAGTGTTCTAAGTAGGGCACATCATTAGCTCATTTAATCCTCACTGCCTATGAGAGAAACAAAAAAAAAAACAAACCCGTTGCCATCCAGTCAATTCCAACTCATAGCCACCGCACAGGACAAAGTAGAATTGCCCCACAGGGTTTCCAAGGGGCGGCCAGTAGAGTCGAACTGGCAACCTTTTGGTTAGCAGCTGAGCTCTTAACCACTGCACCACCAGGGCTCCACCTCTGAGGGTAGAGACTATTATTATCTTTATTTTACAGACAAGAAAGCTGGCACACAGAAGTCAAGTAAATTGCCCAAGGTCACATAGTATGTAGCAATACCTCTTCAGAGGTAAAAAAAAAAAAAAAAAAAAAGGCTTTTAACTGCTTTGTTCCACAGGCAGAGAATGTGCCCTGTACATGATGCAATTTGAAGGGGACCTCGAAGACCCACTGACCAAAAATCTCTGTCTTTAGCTTTAACAGTGCTGAAAACAGCATCATTTGATATTGATTGCTCAAAATCAAAAGCCAAAATCCACTGATTTAACCAAAACCTACTTACTTGGCCATATCCACTTACTAAAGTATAAATGCTCTCAGGAAGAACAATAGCAAACCCTGATTCTTCTGAACACGTATTTGGCAAATTTCTTAGCAACTTACTCACTTCTAATACTCCAGGCCTACGGTGCCTGCCTACATGTTTTCTTCGGTTTTATAAGTCAGTGTCCTCTTCTTTTCTCAAGCTATAGTATTTTGGCCCATAATTTGTCTGCTTTAAGGAAGGACACTGGAGGCCTCCTCCTTCAGATATGCATTCTCCTCCAAAGGCCCATCTTGGTGTAAGAGAGGCCCAACTTACATCAACTGGGCCACAAGAAGCCCACGGAAATCTTGGCTGGTATAAATGTGTCTGCCGTTGTCTGAGCAGAAGTTCAAAGGGTGGCACACCTGGGCACTTTGTACATTGCTTAATAATAGGTTTAAACTGTTATGAAATATCTTCTTTGATACTTTAGAACAAATGAGGAGAGAAGGACGGCACATAACAAAGCAGGCTGACACCAAAAACAGACTTTGCTGTTTCACCAAGGCCATCCTTGTACAAACTTGTGCACATGTCTATTTCTGCCCATCACACCTGATGGTGCTATTGGTTGTAACAGTCTTTTGCAGGGCTTTCTATTCACAAAGCAAAAAAATGAAAAGGCTCTTACCTAGAAAGCCCAAGTGGACATGTCACCTTACCTCTTTCTTTTCAGCATCAGCATGACCACATGTTCCACACTGCTTGCCCTGGGAATGATGCCTCTGTGTCTCTGGATCTATACCAAAATGTGGACCGATGCTGGGACAATTGTCATTCCCTATAATAGCATAGGTAAGTCATTCTTCTGCAAGATTTTCTAATATCACCCTCCTTCTCTTCTGCTTTTCCCCTACTAGGTTTTCAAACAAGGCTCAGACCCAGCTATTATTTACTATTTCCTTGCATGAGAGGTGGGAAACCCTGGTGGCGTAGTGGTTAAGAGCTACAGCTGCTAAGCAAAAGGTCAGCAGTGTGAACCCACCAGGCACTCCTTGGAAACCCTATGGGGCAGTTCTACTCTGTCCTATAGGGTCACTATGAGTCGGAATCGAAAGCAACACGTTTTTTGTTTTGTTTTGTTTTTTGCATGAGAAGCAGTTATGTCCAGTGAAGATCTCATTACAAGTAATCTCTGCATTTGAATGAGAGTTGGCAGAATCTAAATTCCCAAACTTAATCCCATGGGAGAACCAGCTTTTCCCTCAATTCAAATCACCAGAGAGAGGGACCAACTTAAATAATCCCCTCCTCCCATATCAATCTGAATTTGAGGAGGCTTAGGTTACTAGTGCCCAAGAGTTTCCATTCTTTCTCTCATCCAGAGTTTAACTGCTATTGTTAGCTGTCATTGGGTCGACCTCTGATTTATGGCTATCCCATGCACAAAAGAACAAAACGCTGCCTCATCCTGCACCATCCCCATGATCCGTTGCGATCAATTGCAGATCAGACCATTTCTAGTTAATGGTAATGGGAGTTTGCACCCAGATACTCAAAGTTAAGAAATTAAAAAAAAAAAAAAAATTAAAAAAAAAAATCTCAACTAATGATTTTTAAACCAGTGCACTATAGGGTCGCTTTGAGCTGAAATCAACTCAACCCGCAACGGGTTTGGTTTTTTGTGGGTTTTTTTGGCACTTAGTAAGCAATAAGGAGTATCAGAATAGGAAACTACCAGATGAAACACATTGTTTATAACACTCAGTTGTGCACCACATCATGATTCAAAAGTTCATTCAGTGGCATGGTCCACATTCCATGCCCTGGAGCCTGATTTGCTAGTTGTGACTCTGCTCTACTCATTCATTTCAACTCCTAGATGTTCTCTCCCATACCAAAGACCAAAGGAGCCTTTTTTTCTTTTCTTTTTCTGAGATTTGGTGGGAGATTAAATTTTTGGTGTAACATGGGGATGAGAATCAAGAGAAACATAAGATAGCTCCTGGCATACCCAAACAAGCCATTTTCCATACAAATATCATATTAAAAATGAAATGTTTGTGAAAAAGTATATCAGTACCAATCAGGTACATTACAAGCTAAATAGTTTTGTTCAGCTAACCTTGGAGACAAGTAGCTCCCTGATGGGCTACGTAATGGTGTGACTTTATCATTGAAGGGTGCATATAAGCAAACGTTAAAGGATCACCCAGCAGAATGTTTGTAAAAGGAATTCCTGCTGGGGAGAGAAGTTGGACCAGCTGACATCTAAATTCCTTCCATTTCTAAGAGAGATTGTTTCAGTGATAAAACATGACTCAAGGTCTACACAAATGAAATAGAACAAATTACTGGAACACTAATTGGGGATGATCTGTACTCTAACATTTTCATGTACTCCCTTCCCTCTCTGCAAGTCCTACCATGACCAGTAGGTAAAAGAAATGGTCTTCCTTGACATACTGTTCTTAGTATTTTCCTGCATAAGTTCCTTCTACTGACCCCTGAGGAATGCCTTCATATCACATACAATCTCCTGAAAATAGGTTTTAGAGTGACCTTCCATTATCATCTGCCTGTGTCTCATGCTGCTTAACTTTCTTGCTACTCCTTCAGTAGACACCTCTCTTAGAGTTAAAGAACCTGCCTGCCAAAGGAGTTTGAATTTTATATTACTTATTGTTTGAGAAAAGAATTTAAGCCTAAAAATATTCTCCTCTTGACATTCATTCTCTTTTAGAAAATGTCCCATGGCAATATTGGGTAATTCTAACTATAGTGTGAATGCCTTACTTCACATTCTTTAACATGAGTAAGTTTTGAGAAGAAGTTGTTAGGTGTCATTGAGTCAGTTTTGAATCATAGTGACGACCCTATGTACAATAGAACAAAATACTGTATGGTCCTGTGCCATCCTCACTATCATTTCTATGGTTGAGACTGTTGTAGGAGCCACTGTGTCAATCCTTATCATTGAGGGTCTTCCTCTTTTTCGATGACCAATCTACTTTATCAACCATAATGTCCATCTCCAGGGACAGGTGTCTCCTGATCACATGTCCAAAATACATGAGACAGAGTCTCACTATCCTTGCCTCTAAGGAGCATTCTGGATGTACTTCTTCCAAGACAGATATATTTGTTCTTCTGGCAGTCCACGGTATTATTCAATATTCTTCACCAACACCATAATTCAAAGGCATCAATTCTTCGGTCTTCCTTATTCCCTGTCCAGCTTTTGCATGCAAATGAGGCAAGTGAAAATACCATGGCTTGGATCAGATGCACTTTAGTCCTCAAGGTAACATCATTGCTTTTCAACACTTTAAAGAGAACTTTTGCAGCAGATTTGCTCCATGCAGTATGTTCTTTGATTTCTTGACTGCTGCTTTCATGGATGTTGACTGTGGAGCCAAGAAAAATGAAATCCTTGACAACTTCAATCTTTTCTCCATTATCATGATGTTGCTTGTTGGTACAGTTGTGAGGATTTTTGTTTTCTTTCTATTGAGGTGTAATCCATACTGAAGGCTGTAGTCCTTGATCTTCATCAGTAAGTGCTTCAAGTTCTCTTCACTTTCAGCAAGCAAAGTTGTGTCATTTGCATATCACAGGTTGTTAATGCATCTTTTTCCCATCCTGATGTGTTCTTCTTAATATAGTCCAGCTTCTCTGATTATTTGCTCAGCATACAGATTGAATAAGTATGGTGAAATGATACAGCCCTGATGCACACCTTTCCTGATTTTTAACCATGCAGTATCCTCTTGCTCTGTTTGAAAGACTGCCTCTTTGTCTATGTACAGGTTCTGCATGAGCACATTTAAGTGTGCTGGAATACCCATTCTTCGCACTGTTATCGATAATTTGTTATGACCTACACAGTCGAATGCCCTTGCATAGTCAATAAAACACAGGTAAACATCTTTCTGGTATTCTCTGCTTTCAGCCAAGTACCATCTTGATATCCCTCATAGAATAATATCCTTCACTCCACATCCTCTTCTGGATCTGGCTTGAATTTCTGGCAGTTCCTTGTCAATGTACTGCGGCAACCATTTTTGAATTATCTTCAGCAAAATTTTACTTGCCTGTGATATTAACAATATTGGTTGATAATTTCTGCCTTATGTTGAATCACTTTTCTTTGTAATGGGCATAAATACGGATCTCATTCAATAAGTTGGCCAGGTAGTTGTCTTACAAATTTCTTGGCATAGACGAGTGAGTGCTTCCAGTGTTGCATACATTTGTTTAAATATCTCAACTGGTATTCCATCAGTTCCTGGAGGATTGTTTTTCACCAATGCCTTCAGTGTAGCTTGGGCTTCCTTCTTCAGTACCATCCACTCTTGATCATATGCCACCTCCTGAAATGATTGAACATCGACAAACTGGTTTTGATACAGTGACTCTCTGTATTCTTTTCATCTTCTTTTGATGCTTTCTGGATCATTCAATATTTTGACCATACGATGCTTCAGAATTGGAATTCATGGCTTGAATTTCTTTCTTTAGTTCTTTCATCTGGAGAAATGCCATGCATGTTCTTTCCCTTTGGCTTTCTAACTCCAGGTCTTTGCACATTTCATTATTATACTTTACTTTGTCTTCTCGAGCCGCCCTTTGTAATCTTCTCTTCAGCTCTTTTACTTCATCATTTCTTCCATTTGCTTTAGCTCTTCTACATTCAAGAGCAAGTTTGAGAGTCTCTTCTGACATCCATTTTGGACTTTTCTTTCTTTTCAGTGACCTTTTGCTTTCTTCATGTATGATGTCCTTGATGTCATTCCATAACTCGTCTGGTCATTAGCGTTCAATGCATCAAATCTATTCTTGAGATGGTCTCTAAATTCAGGTGAGATATACCCAAGGTCATATTTTGGCTCTCGTAGATGTGTTCTAATTTTCTTCAGCTTCAACTTGAACTTGCATATGAGCAATTGATGGTCAGTTCCACAGCCGGCCCCTGGCCTTGTTCTGACTGATGATATTGAGCTTCTTTATCATCTCTCACCACAGATGTAGTTTATTTTATTCCTGTTCACATGTATAGTCATCATTTATGTTGTCAAAAAAAAAGTATTTCCAATGAGTAAGTCTTTGGTCTTGCAAAATTCTACATGAAATCTCTGACATCGTTTCTATCACCAAGGCCATATTTTCCAACTATTGATCCTTCTTTGTTTCCAACTTTCACATCACCAGTCACTATCAGTGCATCTTGATTGCATGTTTGATCAATTTCAGACTGCAGAAGTTGGTAAAAATCTTGAATTTCTGCATATTTGGCATAAGTGGTTGGTGCGTAAATTTTAATAATAGTTGTATTAACCGGTCTTCCTTGTAGGCACATGGATATTATCCTATCACTGACAGCATTGTATTTCAAGATAGATCTTGAAATGTTCTTTTTTACGATGAACATGACACCATTCCTGTTCAATTTGCCATTCCTGACACAGTAGACCATATGATTGTCTGATTCAAAATGGCCAATACCAGTCCATTTCAGCACACTCATGCCTAGGATATTGATCTTCAAGCATTTCATTTCATTTTTGACAATTTCAATTTTCCTTGCTTCATACTTTGTACATGCCACGTCCTTATTAATGGATGTTTGTAGCTGTTTCTTCTTATTTTGAGTTGTGCCACATCAGCCAATGAAGGTCCCAAAAGCTTTACTCCATCCGTGTCATTAAGGTCGACTCTACTTTAAGAAGGCAGCTCTTCCCTAGTCATATTTTGAGTGTTTCCAACCTGAGGGGTTCATCTTCCTGTCCTATATCAGACAATGTTCTGTTGCTATCCAAAATGAGAAGAGTTTAAGAAACAAGAATAAACTTTACTTACTCACCCTTTTCCCCAGGTCTATTCTCTTGGAAACCCTTTTTCCCAGGTCTATTCTCTGGGGCAGTTCCACTCTGTCCTATAGGGTCACTATGAGTCAGAATCAACTCAGCGGCAAAGGGTTTGGTTTTTTGGTTATTCTCTAATCTAACCTTCTTGTGGCTGTTTTTTCTAGTCTTTTAGTGAAGAAAACAAACTACCCGACTGCTTCACAGAATATTATCATCACTTTGTAGATGGGGAAATTGGGGCTCAGAGTAATTGTTTAATCTTCCCAAGGTCACTGGGGAGTTGGAAACAGCCCCAATCTACTCTCCAATCAGCTCTGTGGGAAGGTGCTCTCAACATGTGGTGATGATTCAATAAACACCCAGATGAGCTAATATATGGATGGGGAAGAATGTGGCATGTATGATTGGTACCACTAAAAAAAAAACCACTGCAGCAACTTGTTATACCTACTTCTTTCCACCTCACATTTTTTAGTGTCTGTGTACCAAGAACTTTATATCCATTTCATCACTGAATTCTCAAAACAGCACTGTGAGGCAGACATATTCATGTCAACCCTGTGTGTGCAGAGTAGAACTGCTCCATAGCATTTTCAAGGCTGTGATTTTTCCGAAGCAGATCACTGGACCTGTCTTCTGAGATGCCTCTGGGTGGGTTTGAACTGCCAACTCTGCAGTTGGTATAATTCAACCCATTTTGCAAATAGAGAAACCAAAGCTCAGACAGGTTAAATAATTTGCACAGTGCTCAAAGTTGTGAGTAAAGAAAGGTTCGACTGGAGTCTGTCTCTACCACGTGACTCCATTCACTACTCTCTTTCATTCTCTTTCTTTCTACCTTTCTTTCCTCCTCTACCTACTGGTTACAGAGCAAGCTGTGACTTCAAATGTGTAACTCAGAGCAGATACATTTTCCTCTAAACAAGCAGGCATTTTGCACAGAGAGCACAGACATATGAGAACTAAGTAAAATGAACAGAGCCTGGAGGAGGGGGCAAAAAGGGAGATTCCTAGCCCACGGAGGAGTAAAGAGTTATAACAACCAACTTCTCCAGACAGAGTGTCAAAAAGTGTGAAAGGTGTCTTTTCCAGTCAACTTCAAATGCCTGAAACATGTTCTCTTGCCTTATTTGGTCAGAAGAGGCAAAACATTTCTGCCATGGATTTCAGCGGTGATCCTGACGCTTATCCTGTTTTCTTGGGCTGCCCCAAAGAGATAAGGATTCTTAGCAAGAGAGGCCAAACAGGGCAGATGGACTGCCTGTTCACCAGACCCAGCTCATTTAAAATAGATTACCAAAAACCAATCATGCTTACATGCCAAGCACAGCATTTGCACCTAGATTCAAGCTAGGTACAATCAAGTACAACAGTACAATCAAGTTGCATCAAAATGATTTTAATTTAAGGCTAATAAACTTCACATAATTTAAGGAATGGTCTAGAGACCCAGGAGAGGGAGTCTCCTTCCAAAGTAGCAAGAAAGAAGGATGCCCAGAGGGGTATTTCTCTGGGGGCTTTTATCAATATTAACTGGTATTACCTGGTGGTGCACTGGTTAAGAGATCGGCTGCTGAGAGGTCAGCAGTTCAAATCCACCTGCTGCTCCTTGGAAACCCTATGTGGCAGTTCTACTCTGTCCCGTAGGGTGGCTATGAGTCAGAAGTGACTCCACAGCAATGGTTTTTTTTTTTGTTTTGTTT
>NW_004444054.1:7964024-7995885 GCF_000243295.1 Trichechus manatus latirostris | reverse complement strand
CTGTGTCACTAAGGCTCCTATATATATATATATATATATATGTATACACACACACATACATATATATGTATGTATACACATGCACAACACACACAAGCACACAGTCAGTTCCTGGGTGAAACAAATGGTTAAGTGCTTGGCTACTAACCAAAAGGCCAGCTGTTCAAATTCACCCAGAGGCATGTTGGAAGAAAGACCTGGTGATCTAACATCAAAAAGTCACAGCCACTAAAAACCCTACCTGCAGTTCTATTCTGAAACACACTGAGTCAACATGAGTGTATGTGTGTATATATATATATATATATATATACACACACACGGGAGAAAGATGTGGTAGTCTGCCTCCATAAAGATTATAGCTTTGGATACTCTATGGGGCAGTTCAACAGCAATGGGTTTGGGTTTTTTTGGTACATATATGTATGTATACATATACATGTATGTATATGTACATATTATATATGTGTACATATACATATATAAATAACCATTCATCCCTTTCCACCATTTTCCGACTAGATGATATGAATATGGATAGCTATGAATATAGAGATACAGATAGAAACAGAGATACAGAGATAGACAGATAGGTGTATTTTGCTCCTTGGGAGACAAACTATTTGGTGTTCCTTGCTTCTCTGGAAAATAAACGTTTACAATCTCCAAATTTAAAAAAGTGAAAAGAGGAAACAATAACAACAGCTTATACTCCTATATGTCTGTTTACTTTAAGGAGCCCTGGTGGTGCAGTGGTTAAGAGCTTGGCTGTTAACCAAAAGGTCAGCAATTTGAATCCACCAGCCACTCCTTGGAAACCCTATGGGGCAGCTGTACTCTGTCCTGTAGGGTTGCTATGAGTTGGAATCGACTCAAAGGCAATGGGTTTTTCTTTACTTTGAGTTCTTTTATCCATTTTCCCATTACCATAACAATCATAACAGGTGGTTGGGACAGATCCTCCCTCCCCAATTACAAATGAAGAAACTAAAATTCGAAGTGTTTCATAATTTGCATAAGGAGACAGAGTAGGAGGAATCAGGAAGCCAGGTCTTCTACCTCTTAATCTAGCATTGTTTCTTTCACCTCAGCAGGGATAATTTGCAAGCTTCTCCAGGTTAATTGAGCTTGGAAGCATATGTCCTATTATTTTCTTTAAAATTAAGACGTGGGGCAAGCATCAGCTTTTTCAGTAGGCGGGTTGCAGCCTTCAAACTAGAATTACGTTAAGAGAACGTCATTATCACTACCCCGAATGGAAAGGAGATTGCTTTGGCTTCTTCTCTGCTAAACATATTTTGACTTCTTTTGAGACATGATTATTGAGTTAGCTTGTGCTTCTCTTCCAGATTGGTTCCATCACAGGAATGATCCTCATTATTCTCATAGCTGTGATTGGAGGAATACTGTACCAAGGTTCTTGGGTCATCAGTCCCAAACTGTGGATTATAGGAGCAATATTTCCTATGGCTGGTTACGTCCTGGGGTTTTTTCTGGCTAGAATAGCTGGACAGCCCTGGCACAGGTATGGGGTTTTCGTACATCAAATTGGGAATTTTCTTCTGTAGTAGCTGTCAATACTGACAACAAGTTCAAAGTCCTATTAGTCCTATTTCTGAATACTTGCTCTAAATAGACTCATTCATTCTTAAATTATGCAAATCCCCTAGAAAGAAAGTACTGACTGCCCCTTTTTTGCTCAAATTCTTCTTTCATACTCCTCCATTGCCATGCATCTTACTCTCCAGGCAGAGTGACCTTAAGAAAAGCAGTTAGATTGGCCTTGTAACATATGAGGGTTCCTGCAGCCAGCAACAAGGTGAAGTCATCATCAAAAGGTGCTGAATATTAGAACTTGGTTTAGCATTCATGGGTTTGATACTGGGTAAAAATATTTCTTCTCCTACTAGCCCATCTGAATCAATAGGCAGAGAGAAAAGCAGGCATCAGTGTATTTATAAGGTTGGGAAAGAGATCAGCAGCACTGGACAGTGGAAAGAGGACAGTGTTTGAGTCGAGGAGACCTGGGCTTGCCTTCTCACCATGCCACTTACCAACTGTGGGACCTCAGGGCAGACACTCTTTCTCTGAGTTTTCTCATCTCTAAAGTGGGGACAATAATGCCTACTTGATCAGGATTTTCTGATCAGCATTTAATCAGAAGAACAAATCCAATTTAACAATAAAACAAGTACAGGGGTGTTTGCTGCACCCCTGCTTTGTGCTCTGCACTGTGACCAATGACATAATTAAAAAGGGTGAAATAAAACCCCGCTGCCATTTATGGAACACTAATATAAATGAGCCAGCTTCACGCATATTTGTAGAAGTGTTTGTTCTCAGTGGTATTCCCTGGGTGGTGAAAATGTTCAAGTGTTCGACAATCTGAAAGTTTGGCGGTTCAAAGCCACCCAGAGGTGCCTCGGAAGACAGGCCTGGTGATCTGCTTCTGAAAGGTCACGGCCTTGAAAACCCTGTGGGGCAGCTCTACTCTGCACACATGGGGTCGCCATGAGTCGAAGTTGACTTAATGGTAGCTAACAAGAGCACTTGTTCTCAATATATCTGTTGTTAATGTCATACAGTAACAACACGAACCAAAACAACAGCAAAAAGCATATATTCTTTTAATATTTCTATAAGGTGCCGGACAGTTGCTTTGGAAACAGGGATGCAGAATACCCAGCTGTGTTCCACCATAGTGCAGCTCTCCTTCTCTCCTGAACAGCTCACCCAAATGTTCACCTTCCCGCTCATCTACAGCGTCTTCCAGCTGGTCTTCGCAGCACTATTATTGGCATGTAAGAATAATGCTCATCACGCTTCATTATGATGTTCTTCTCTGAGAAATCCTGGAGTTGCTTAAACGACATTTTTTTGGTCTCGTTTCCTGTTTCTGGCAGTGGACTGCACAAATAAATGAGAGGGAAAAACCACTCAACTGCTGACAAAAAAGATAGTAATTTTACCAGAAGTTTCTAGTGGACATTATTTTTAAGTGAAAAGTAATGGAATTTGTTCTCTCCTCTGATTTTTTTTTTTTCCCCTCAGTAATAGGGAGGCATATTAACCTGTTAGGACCATTTTATTGTGTGCCTTCCTAAATGCTTTCAGAGATCCAGGACTGGCCATTGTTTTTCAAAAGTAAACCCAAAATAGCCTTGGTATTGAAGTCCCTGGGTGGTGCAAATGGTTAACACTCTCCGCGGCTAACCAAAAACACGGAGGTTTGGGTCTACCCAGAGGCACCTCAGAAGAGAGGCCTTGTAGGCGACCTGCCTCTGAAAAGTCAGCACAGTTCTACTCTGACACACATGGGGTCACCATGAGTTGGAATCAACTCAACAGCAACTGGCATGTTGTGTAAATATAGGATATTTGGCATATAGGAAATTGGTATATATAGGATATTAAACGGCAGGCTTGTGTAGAAACACACACGTTTTTTAAATGCCCATGTAATTGAAGCAGTTGAAGCAAAAATGTTCTTTATTTAAAGTACTAGGGAAAGATAACCTGATTCTTAGCTTTACTCTGATGTAGTACACAGCTTTGATCCCCTCCCATTAGCACATGCTGGTCCTAACCTAGTTGACATTCTTCCCTATATTTTGTTTTCCATGAATTGATAATATTTAACCTACATTTTTAAATTATATTTTTAATTAAAGAAACTGTACTTTTGTAAACATCGTGGCATTTCAAGGGGGCGTGTCAAGCGAAGGTGCATGGCAAAAATGATGTGAACTGTTAAGCTATAAAATGCCTGGAGACACAGTTTTCATTTTTTGATTTTTCTGCTTAGCTCCAATAGTGAATTAAGCAACTTTCCCATGAGTCCTAATCGTACTCTGTACCAATGTCTTCGACTGAATCATTAAAGCATGGCTTTCCTTTGTAGAATATGACTTCTGAATCTACTGGAAGTACCCTACTGCTTTATCGCTAGCCCAGAAAACATAAATCCATTGCCAAATAACCTTTGCTTGCATGATAAAAGTATATCCAATTGGATACAACTTAAGATTTGGCCAAATAATTAGTTTGTGGTATCTACTAGATAAGCCAAAGAAAGTGGACTGGTTGATAGAACAATTAAATATATTTGCTAGTTGAATAACTAACCCAAAAGGGATTGATTGATTAGGGGGAATGATATAAAGGAGGTCACAGATATTGGTCTTACCCTTTCCCACATTTTATCAGTCGTTTATATGAAAAAAGTAAGTATCTTTATTAAGTCTATACAATGCCTGAAAATGTATTGGTAACATGATTAGAACTCTAATATATTTTGGAATAAAGAGCTTTGTCTTTATTTCGGAACAAAGAGGAAGGAAGGGAGGGAGGGCATAAATAAGATGTTTTGGTTAAATAAAAGCAGGGGCATTAAGTATAAGTTGAGGGAGTCTCAGCTCACAATTAGTTTATAATAGAAGTGTTGGGATGTTTTAATTGACCACAAGCGCAATTAAATTCAATGGTGTGGCTCAGTGGTTTAAAACTAATATAGTAATAGAAGCACAGGGACAAATTCAAAGGAAATATTGATCTTGATACTGATCTTTGAAAAGAATCTTGTCTCTCTCAGCCCTGAATCATAATGATAATTAACATTTAGCAAGCAATATTTTCCATAGGTCATGCTAGGCACTTTACTATTTTTTCTCATTTTAATGTTCTCTACTACCCATTGGGAATCCCTGGGTAGTACAAACAGTTAACACGCTTGGCTGCTAACTGAAAGGCTGGAGGTTCAAATCCATCCAGAAGCTCCTTGGAAGAAAGATCTGGTGATCCGCTTCCAAAAGATCACAGTTATGAAAACCCTATGAAGCACAGTTCTACTCTGAAACACATAGGGTCAGAATCAGCTCAAGGGCAACTGTTTTGTTCTGTTTTGTTTTTAACTGCCATATGAGGTAGATATGTTTGATTTTACATAAGGTATTGGAATTTAAGGGGTCCAATAAGTAAGACCCTTCTCTTCCTCTGCTGAGTTTGGAACCAGTTGAGAAGTAGGGGAAAAAATAAGATATTTAGATAATAAAATAGAACTTTTGCTACTGATAAAAGCAGTGAAAGTGCTTAATTGGAAAATATAGCTTGAATCTGAAGCTAATGGGCTTGTTAATACTGCTCCCCAACACTGTCTCACACATGTGTGCATAAAACACACACACACACACACACACACACACACACACACACTCTGCAGGTCAGTCCTTGGAAGGGAAAGCCTGTCCAAGTAAGCTGACCTAAAAAATAAGCTGCTAAATGGCTGCCATGAGTCTGAATCAACTTGATGGCAATGGGTTGGTTCTTTTTTTTTTTTTTTTTTTTTTTTTGGTGGGGGTTGGTTTACCAGAGACTATGAGTCGGAATTGACTCGACGGCAATGGGTTTGGTTTTTTTTTGTTTTAGCAGCTCCACAGGAGAGAGGAACGCTGATCACCAGTCAGCTAAGACACTCCTTATGCCATGGGAAAAAGTGAGTGAGGGCGGCAGGAATCCGGAAGTGTTATTCTAGCTCCTGTCCTTCCACAGAGGAGCATTAGGCCAGTATTGCACCTTAAAAAAACCAGTTGCTGTAGCGTCAATTCTGACTCGTCGCGACCTGAGAGGGCGAGTAGAATTGCCCCATAGGGTTTCCAAGGAGAAGCTGGTGGATTCACACTGCTGACCTTTCGGTTAGCAGCAATAGCTCTTAACCACTAAGACACCAGGGCTCCATACTGCACCGTAACAGGTGGTATATTAATCGAGAACTAGCACATTAACCGGGATATAGTAGTTCTGGATAAATACTTGCTGTTGTTGCTGTCATTGTCAAGTACCACTTGCAGTGCTGAGTGCCTGCAGAAGGCACGTGACTTCCTTGAGCAAATACACCCAAACCTCTTATGGTAGGTCTTCCTGAAGTTCAGTCATCCCTCTTATCCATGGGTGGTCATAGAAGCAAGAATGGTGATTTTTTTTCTCTAAGTAGCCTCTGGTCTACAGAAAATGCAAACTGCTTCATCAACCAAAGTAATTAATTTTGCATCTTATCATTATTGAATTTACTTAACTTTCTGTGCATTGTTTTCTAGTTTACATGGCACACAAGAAATGTGGGAAAAACAACGCAGAATTTCCAGACGGCAAAGATAACGACATAGTGTCCGAATCATCACTTTATAACGTGAACAGAGGATATCAACCAGATGAAAAGTAGACACCAGTGGACAAAGCAGAAGGACATTCTTCAACTATATTTAACTGTTTATTTTGGTGGAATAGCTGGCAGGAAAAAGTTGAAGTGAAAATTTAAATTCCAATTGAACTCGTATTTTGGATTCAGTACCAACTGACCGGTGATCCCATCCTTTAATGTGACAAACATAGTTTAAATATGTATATATACATATATACAATGTCATTGAACTATGCCAAGAAAATATCTTCATACTAAACCTGACAAAGCCAACACTGAGGACCTTGTAGGTCCTGAACTGAATTTTTACTCAGAATTTCAACACCCAGCAATGAGCACCTTACTTTTTCATGTTAAAATGGATGCAATTATTATCATAAAGTGACCAAGATTTTCTCCAGTATTTATGATTGCAAAAATATTGAAATGAAAATCTTTCACCTACATTTTAATCATTATTTTGGAAACTCTGCCACCTATTTATGTAACTTTGTAGTATAACATGAGAAAATACATGTCATTCTATATTTAAAAAAATAAAAAACCTTCTCCTGTGACAGTCCATGAACAGAAATGATAAAGAAGGGTTACTAGATAGATTCAATAACCAAATTGGAATCAGGTCTATAACTCATCAAGGATATTGTACATCCATTGCTCTACCTCAGAGGTCCAATGATGCCCACTAGATCTTTCAAGGAAAAACAGGATCCTTTCAAATGATCTGAATTTGCCTAAGAGCTCTTCAAACCCTGTAGAGAGACTTTCCTCAAGCTTTGCCTGTAGGAGGCAGGTCCACATTGGCTACTCTGACAGATATTTAGTTCATAAGAAGCACACATAGTAGGCATCATGGAGCAAGAAAGTGGCCAAGAGGCACAAAAACAAAAGTATTGGAAGAAACACCACTACTCCAGTGGGTGAATGCAACTCAATGAGCAACAAAGAGAAATAACATGTAAAAGCACAAACCTCCTTGAAATGTATGACTAGAGTCAATTAGATACGTGGTAATAAGTAGTGATAAGAAGATCAAGTCAAAGAAGGATCGAGAAAGTGAGTATTAAACAGTATTTGAAGAAGCCGAAGACAAGTCCCAGTTCCAGGAAGTAAGAAGGGCATTCCAGATGAGTTCCTTGGATGCTGTAAGTAGATGTAACTATAGGCAACAAGGAGGATTTGACAAATGGCAGCAGGATGTTATGGCAAGGGGGGAAATAATTGGTCAAGTCTTGGGTTCTCAATTACGAGGTCTTAATTGATTTCTATTACCTCATTCTGCAGCAAGATACAGCCATTCTTAACTCAGTTCTTCAAGGTTTAATTCCATTTTCGATTTGGACAATTTCACTGCCTCATAGATCCCCTTTCAAATGTTTTAGTTCCAAATGATATTTCCCGTTTAAATGATCTGAGTTCAGATCCTGCTGGTGCATCTAAGCATTAGAGGAACGTGAACTTAGCTCTTTTAAAAGAGAGATAAGGGGATTCTACTATTAAAAGTTGTAACATTTATTCTGTAAGCCTTCATCTTAAGTGAGAATAACAGCACAATTGGAAGGGCATAGTCAATGTCACTGAACTGTGCATGTAGAAATTTTTGAAATGGTGTACCTTTGGCTATGTGTATTTTCACCAAAAAAAAAAGGTTGAGAAGTTAGAGGGTTGACATGTTGTGGGGTTGTTAACCAATGTCATAAAACAACATGTGTACTACTGTTTCATGAGAAACTATTTGTTCTGTAAGCCTTCACCTGAAGTACAATAAAAAAAAAAAAGTTGTAACATTTATACATGTATACCTTTTTATACAAGGTACACATTTACAGTTGAATAAGGTCCCAATATATTTACACCATTAGATAAATTAAAGGGACTAGACATTTTTTGAAGGATAGTTGGGTAGGGGTCTTACAGATTTTCCTCTTAGGGAGTAACCAAGAATATGTTTCTTGGTGTGAAAGGAAGACTTTCAGTCTTTTAAGTACCTCCTACACTTTCCTTATCAAACAGAAAACAGTCAGGTGCATTAAAGACACACTGTGAATTCATAATTTTAACAGACCCAAAGTCCAGGCCCAGATGCCAGCAGCTGCAGTGACCATGCTCTTCCTCCTGCTGATCGAGATATGTAAGACAGAACTTGGCTTTCTTGCATGATGTGCTATCTTGTGAGCTGTGTTTTCTTTTTTCTAATGCACTGGAGGGAAGAAAATAGCTGAGGTTTTTAAAATGGCAGTTATTTTTAAATGAGTTGAAAAGCTGATTAAATTATGTATTTTATTGCCTCTGTGGGTATCATGTTTAATGAATATTTTATTTTAAAGGTTTGAATAAATAAAAATATTTTTTGTAATGTTTGGTCTATTTGCAACGTGTGTGACAACTGTCAAGATTTCTTCTCTGTTCAATCTTAGGGATATAAATAAGGTGGAATTACTCAGATATTAAATTGTTCTTTGAAAAATGCCCCAAAGAAACTCTTAATTAAATACTCTAATAATTAGGTCTCTTGCTGATGCTGATTGAGGTTTTCCAAAGAAAATTATACTGGGTGAACGTTAGTCAAAAACTCTTAAAAATAGTGTGACAATAATACCTGACATAAAATAATAACAGCATTACATGTACTACTTATAAATAATACCAGCATCTTCTATGTTCTATGAAAAAAGTGTATATGTACATATATAAAGAGAGAGAGAGAACATAAACTCTTAACTATTTTAATAGACAAGGGAATTCTGCTTTTACAAATTGTAACATTTATACATAACATTTATACAATGTATATTTCAATTGTGGTGCTCCTGCATTAAAATCTCTCATCAAAGAAACTTAAAGAACTTAAGGTTATGGACCTAACTGAACTTCTCAAAGACATCATTCTGTTCTACATCTAGGAATCTCTCACTCTTTTCCAATAGGACTCAATTTATCTTCCATGGTATATTTGACACCTCATTGCCTCTCAAGACTTCACCCCTTCGAAACCACGTTATTCTAGAACAGGAGTCTTCCAACTGTGGTATTGGGTACTTCTGGGAGTTCTTAAAATTGTCCAAGGCGTATGCAAGCATGGATAGGAAACCAAAACCAACTTCTGTTTCTCCAGCTTTCATCTGTACACTTTCCCAAATCTGCCCTGCCCAAGATACTCCAGGGCTTGAGTTGCCCCCCAGTTTTCCATTCCTACCTCCTTTTTCATTGCCGAGGTTCTCCCACTTGACAAAAGAAGACTTTAGTCTCATCCACCCTAATCTTACTGTGGTGCACTGGCCCAGGGTAGAATACCAAACAAAGGGACAATTCAAAATATTAGTTTATCAGAAAGGGTCCTTATCTTTCTAAATTGTATACATATTTATTTAAGACATTAGAAATTGGGCCCTTTGGCCTGTGTTAGAATATTTTGAATTCAGAAATACTTTAAAGTTGGAGGAAGCGAAGACAATTTTTTGTTCACCTAGCCACTTCTATCCCCAACTATTTAAAGTAATAATAATAATAATCACTCTTGAGGGCAATCCCACGAGAGCAAACAAGGAAGCACTGGTTACAAAAAAGCTGAAAGAGGACACATTTTTTTCATTCAAGAGATGACAAACTTATGATAAATCTCTGAACATTATCTATCCTAGACTTGGAATTCAGAAGTGAGATGGTTAACAAAGGAACTCATATTAACATATTTGTTGGAATTGAAAAGTAAAGGCAGATTTTTTTTTTTCTGACAGAAAGAAAGTTTGATTTGGCTGATTTGTTTGGCAAGGGCCCTTACTTTGCCAATTAGGTAATATGAATGGCATTTTCCATAACTCGTAAGAGCTGAATCTGCAACTCCAAGGTTTTAAAATATATTTAGTTAAAACGTGATGAGATAAAAAGCCCTTTTAAAAAATAATTGATCTAGAATGTATGAAAGACTCATGTAACTCAGTAAGAAGAAGGATAAGAAGGCAAGTAACCCAATTAAAACATGGGGAAAAAAATGTGAAGTTACTTCCCCAAAGAATGACAACTAAAGCAAATAAGTACATGACAATGGCAAACAAATACAGGGAAAGGTGCTCAACACCATTAATCATTAGGAAAATGCAAATTAAAACCACAATGACGTATCACTGCACCCCTACTTAAACAGCTAAAATGACAAATATTGATAATACCAAGTGCTGATGAGGATATAAATTGCAACTCTCGTAGATTGCTGATGGTATAGCCACAATTAACAGTGGTGGGATAATTTGGAAAAGCCTAGTGGTGATGGTTATACAACATGATAAGCATAATCAATGTTGCTGAATTGTACATGTAAAAATTGTTGAATTGGCAAAAGTTTTGTTATATATATTTTTACCACAATAAAATAAAAAATAAAACAGCCAGCAATTTCTTAAAAAGTTAAACACACACTAACCATACAACCCAGCAATCTCACACCTATGTATTTACCCAGTGTTACTAGAAGTAAAATAGTAACACAAAGCACATCAGGGAGTAGGAGGCCAGGGAAAGGATTAACTACAAAGAGGCATGAGGGAAATTTTAGGGGTGATAAATACATTCTATATGATTGTGGTGGTGGTTACACAACTTTATCTATTTGTCAAAATTCATAGAATTATTACCTTAAAATTGGTAGTTTTTATTCTATGTAAATCATATCTCAATAAAATTGATTAATAATTATACTGGCTAATACATCGTATCAGTAGTTGGAAAATATGGCCTTGGTGATAGAAACTATGCCAGAAATCACATGATAGAATTTTGCAAGACCAATGACTTCTTCATTGCAAATACCTTTCTTCACCAACATAAACAGCAACTATACACATGGACCTCACCAGACTAAACACACAGGAATCAAATCAGCTACATCTGTGGAAAGAGACAATGGAAAAGCTCAATATCATCAGTCAGAACAAGGTCAGGGGCCGACTGCGGAACAGACCATCAATTGCTCATATGCAAGTTCAAGTTGAAACTGAAGAAAATTAGAACAAGTCCACAAGAGCCAAAGTACTTTACCAAGTATGATATCCGTCTCCAGGGACTGATCCCTACTGATAACATGTTTGAAGAAAATCTAGAACAAGTCCACCTGAATTTAGAGACCATCTCAACAATGGATTTGACACATTGAACACTAATGACTGAAGACCAGATGAATTGTGGAATGACATCAAGGATATCACACATGAAGAAAGCAAGAGGTCTTTAAAAAGATAGGAAAAAAAGAAAAGACCAAAAGGGATGCCAGAAGAGACTCTGAAACTTGCTCTTGAACACTGAATAGGCTAAAGCAGAAGGAAGAAATGATGAAGTAAAAGAGCTGAACAGAAGATTTCAAAGGGCAGCTCAAGAAGACAGTATTATAATGACATGTGCAAAGACCTGGAGTTAGGAAACCAAAAGGGAAGAACACGCTCAGCATTTCTCAAGCTGAAAGAACTGAGGAAAAAATTCAATCCTCTAGTTGCAACATGCAAGGATTCTACAGGGAAAATATTAATGACCCAGGAAGCATCAAAAGAAGATGGAAGGAATTCAGAGTCACTATACCAAAAAGAACTGGCAGACATTCAACCATTTCAGGAGGTAGCATATGATCAGGAACTGATGGTACTGAAGGAAGAAGTCCAAGCTGCACTAAAGGCACTGGCGAAAAACAAGACTCCAGGAATTGACAGAATATCAACTGAGATGTTTCAACAAATGGGTGCAGCACTGGAAGTGCTAACTTGTCTATGTCAAGGAATTTGGAAGACAGCTACCTGGCCAACTGACTTGAAGAGATTCATATTTATGCCTATTCCAAAGAAAGGTGAGCCAATAGAATGCAGAAATTATTGAACAGTATCATTAATATTACAAGAAAGTAAAATTTTGCTGAAGATCATTCAAAGGCAGCTGCAGCAGTATATCAACAGGGAACTGCCAGAAATTCAAGCTGGATTCAGAAGAGTACATGGAACCAGGGCTATCATTGCTAATGTCAGATGAATCCTGGCTGAAAGCACAGAATACTAGAAAGATGTTTACCTGCGTTTTACTGACTATGCAAAGGCATTCAACTGTGTGAATCATAACGAATTATGGATAACATTGCAAAGAATGAGAATTCCAGAACACTTAATTGTGCTCATGAGGACCCTGTACATAGATCAAGAGGCAGTTGTTTGAACAGAATAAGGGGATACTGTGTGGTTTAACAACAGGAAAGGTGTGTGTCAAGGTTGTGTCCTCTCACCATACTTACTAATCTGTATGCTGGACAAATAATCCGAGAAGCTGGACTATATGAAGAAAAACAGGGCATCAGGATTGGAGGAACACTAACCAGGTGTTGTGCAGATGACATAACCTTGCTTGCTGAACGTGAAAAGGACTTGAAGAACTTACTAATGAATATCAAACACCACAGCCTTCAATATGGATTACAACTCAACATAAAGAAAACAAAAACCCTCACAACTGAACCAATAACCAATAACATAATAAACAGAGAAAATATTGAAGTTGTCAAGGATTTCATTTTACTTGGATCCACGATCAACACCCATGGAAGCAGCAGTCAAAAAATCAAAAGACACATTGCATTGGGCAACTGCTGCAAAATACCCCTTTAAAGTATTGAAAAGCAAAGATGTCACCTTGAAGACTAAGGTGCACCTGACTCAAACCATGGTGTTTTCAATTGCCTCATATTCATGTAAAAGCCGGACGATGAATACGAAAGATCAAGGAAGAATTTACGCCTTTGAATTGTGGTGTTGGCGAAGAATATTGAATATACCATGGACTGCCAAAAGAAGGAACAAATCTGTCTTGGAAGCACAACCAGAATGCTCCTTAGAAGCAATGAAGGCAAGGCTATGTCTCACATATTTTGGACATGTTATCAGGAGGGATCAGTCCCTGGAAAAGAACATCATACTTGGTAAAGTAGAGGGTGAGCAAAAAATAGGAAGATCCTCAGTGAGATGGACTGACACAGTGGCTGCAACAATGGGCTCAAGCATAACAATAATTGTTAGGATTGCACAGGACCAGGCAGTGTTTTGTTCTGTTGTACATGGTGTTGCTATGAGTCAGAACTGACTCGATGGCACCTAACAACGACAACACGTTGTAGAAAAATTATTCAATATTTTTATTTTCCCAACCCCTTCTGAGAATATTAAGTTAAAATTGGAGTATCTAAGTGAAAGAGTGGAGCCCAGGTTGCATAGTGGTTAAGAGCTCAGGTGCTAACCAAAAGGTCAGCAGTTCTAATCCACCAGTGACTCCTTGGAAACCTTATAGGGCAGTTCTACTCTGTCCTATAGGGTCACTATGAATCAGAATTGACTCGACAGCAACTAGTTTTTTGTTTTTTTTTTTTGTAAGTGAAAGAGTAAGGGGCTCTAGTGGTGCAATGGTTAAGCGCTTGGCTGCTAACTAGAAAGCCAGCAGTTCAAACCCACCGGTGGCTCTGTGGGAAGAAAGACCTAGCAACATGCTCCCATAAAGAGTACAGCCCAGGAAACCATTTGGGGCAGTTCTACTCTGTCATATAGGGTCGCTATGAGGTGGAATCAACCCAAGAGCACACAACAACAAGAAGTGAAAGAGTAACACGCATAATTAAGAACAATTTGATGTCTGAAAAGTCTTTTGTAACATGCTTTCCAGAGAAAAAAGGGATTGATTCCAATGATAGAAACTAATCGTTTTGAAAGACAAGTGTTTCCAGTTCTTTGCCTTCAACAAATTGAAGGAGGATCCCATCAAGTAGTCAACCTTGCATTAAAAAAATGTGGGTGATAGACCACTACCTAATTTTTTTTAGCATGTTACTTAGGAAGAGTTCCAAGTTGAGTGACCATACATATACCAACAGTCCTTCCATTCTCATCTATCTCTTTCTGTAAGTAAGGTTTACCAGCACTTAAATCTATAAAAACAAAAAAATAGAGGAATAAAATAGATGCTGAGCCTTGTCTCAGTCTAAAAGTAACAGCAAACATACAGCGCTCATAACATTCCAGGCTTTATTCTAAGTTCTTTACATACATGAACTCATTTAGTCCTCACAACAACTCTATGAGATATGCAATATCATTTCCCACCTTTATAGAGAGGAACCTTAGATACAAAGAGGTTAAGTAGCTTTGCCAAGATCATACAGCTGGTAAGTGATAAAACTTGATTTGAACTCAAAAAGTCTATTTCTATAGTCTGTGCTGTTACCCACAGTGCTAAGCCACATGGTATTCATCCATAGATACATAAACTTTCAAGACTTTCATGAATACATTACATTAGGTCAAATTCTATAGTGGAAATGGAATTAAATTATGAACTCAAGTAGAAAGAAAAATGACGTGAAATCCCCAAAAATGAAGGCCAAACTTTTCTATATTTTTTTCCTAGACAAGGAGTGTCATATCTCTGAGATACGTCGATTCCACTGGATATATTTAAAGGGATGTAAAAGTTTAACATACAATTTTCAATATTTACAAAATTGTATTTGCAACTTTGTAATCTTATGATGAAAATGGCAAACAGCTAAAAATGTACAAGGTATACATAGGTTTTGAAAATTCTTTTGGGGATAATCAAGTTTGGTTTCTTTGTTTTAATCCCAGTGGTCTAGCCTTCTATTAACTTGCATTTAAAATTGCTTTTAAAATTCTGGTCAGTGTTATAGAGATGTCGTTGTTGCTAGTTAGCATCTCGCTGCCTCTGACTCATGGTGACCTTATGCATAACAGAATGAAACGTTGCTCAGTTCTGTGCCATCTTCACAATTGTTGGTAAATTTGAGTCCATTGTTGTGGCTACTGTGTCAGTTGATCTCATTGAAGGTTTCCCTCATATTCACTAACCCTCTACTTTACCAGGAGTCCCCAGGTGGCTCAAACAGTTAAGCACTCAAGTACCAGCCTAAAGACTGGTGGTTCCAATGCTTGGAAGACAGGCCTGGCGATCTGCTTCCGAAACATCACAGCCTTGAAAACCTTATGGAGCAGTTCAGCTCCGCACACGTGGGGTCACCATGAGTCAGAATTGACTGGACAGCAACTAACAACAACTTTACCAAACATGATATCGGGGAAGGCTAATTCTAAGGTATAATCATAGTCCTTTGTAGGAATAAAATATACACACACAAACAAATTCATGAATACATATACATAGTGCTAAAAGCAATAAGAGACAATATCATTACTTAAAATTAAAAAATAGTAACTTAAGATGTTTATATATAAAGCTTTCCTACATGTTGAAGCAATGGGGTTTTCAGCTGAATTACTAATCTATAGAATATAAATGAATTATTGGGTCATCATGATTATACTGTTCTCAAACCAGGAGTTTAAAAAGAATAGCTTTTATAAAACAACAAATATGATTCTGTCCTCTGACACTGTGGACATAATGACTCTTTTATGAGTGGTCTCATGGGATTAAGTAGCATTATAAAGGTGAAGGTTACTCAGCTATTATTGCAAATGTTGATCCTTTAAAGATATCAGTGAAAACAATAGAAATATTAAATTATGAATAAAATGAAACAATGAAGGAAAAACATTATGAAATAATGTTCAGTCAAAAAATAAACCAGTATTTAATTATGTTTATAATGAAATGCATGCAAATGATAGTAATAAATAAGAAAATAGAAACATGAAAATTTTTTTTTAAGGAAAAGATTTTTCTTTATTCTTGTGTAATATGTAAGAAGCAAATAAAATCAAGAGAAAAAAAAGAAACAATAGTATCTTTGAGGGTTAACATGACTCATCTCAGGTCAATATACAGATCTCAGTGAGTATGTATGGGGAGGGGGGAGAAATTGCTTCTACAGCTTGTACTGTCTGTACCTTCTCTCGCCCTGACTTGCCCTATTAGTCTCTACCGCAAACAAGTAAAGCACAGTTTGATGGTTAATGTTATGAGTCCACTTGGCTAGGCTATAATTCTCAATGGTTTGGCAGACAGTATGAATCACCTCCCATTTTGTGATCTGATGTGAGTGCCAATCATTTGAAAAAATTTCCTTGGGAATGTGGCCTTCATTTATGACATAAACAAATGTTCTGGCAAAGCTCACTCTATCTCGATCCTGCATTCATCTCCTCATCCTCTGACCTCTGGTTCTTGGGACGTGAGAAGCCTTCAGCCTTCTATGTAACCTGCAGATTTTGGATTTGCCAGCTCCCACAACCCTGTGAGCGAGCAGCCTGCCACCTAACCTGCAGATTTGGGGTTCCTCAGCCCCTGCAATCACGTAAGTCAGGAGAAGTCTCCAGCCAGCAGCCTGACCCATGAATTTGGGACTTGCCAGCCTCCAAAATTGTGTGAGTCATTTCCTTGAAATACATCTCTCTCTATATATTTATATATATGCTTCACAGATTTTGCTCCTCTAAAGAACCCAGCCTGAGACACACAGGTCTCCTGATGTTGCAAACACTAGTCTGTTTAACTCATCACTCATATCCAACCCCCTTCTCCCTTTTCCACCTCAACTAAAAATTCATGTTCCCCTTTCGCTTACACCTACAGGTAGCCATGTGACACAGTTCTAGGCAATTATATGTAAGCAGAAATCACCAGGGAGATTCTAGGGCCTTTGGTCATTTTTGGTTTATATTATTATGCAGGTAATGTATGCATCTGGCACCACAGCTTCCTTCGTGTCCTTCTGCCTTAACGACAAAGGGGTGCCAGGTGCTGCAATAGGGACAACGAGGGAATGGAGGAAGAATTGCACAGAACCATCCCTAACACTGTCAAGCCACTGAACCAATGTCTACAAGTGTCTACCTATCACAGATTGAATTGTGTCCCCCCAAAATAAGTGTCAACTTGGCTAGGCCATGATTCCCAATATTGTGTGGTCGTCCTCCATTTTGTGATCTAATATAATTGTCCGATGTGTTGTAAATCCTAATCTCTGCCTGTGGTTAACGAGGCAAGATTAGTTTATGTTAAACAGGATTAGGGTGGGATGCAATACCCTTACTCAGGTCACAGCCCTGATAGGATGTAAGGGGAGTTACGCTGGGGTGTGGCCTGCATCACCTTTTATCTTATAAGAGATAAAAGGCGAGAGAGCAGAGAGAGGGAGACCTCTTACCACCAAGAGAGAAGAGCCGAGAGCGAAAGCTTGTCCTTTCAAACTGGAGTCCCTGTGCTGAGAAGCTCCTAGACCCAGGGGAAGATTGATGACAAGGACTTTCCCTCAGAGCCAACAGAGAGAGAAAGCCTTCCCCTGGAGCTGACACACTGAATTTGGACTTCTAGCCTCCTAAACTGTGAGAGAATAAATTTCTGTTTATTAAAGCCACCCACTTGTGGTATTTCTGTTACAGCAGCACTAGATGACTAAGACACTACCTCTAGACGTATTGATATCTAAGAAAAATAAACAGTTATTTAAGCCACTGTTATCCAGATATGATGTCACTTGCATCTAGAAGTGTTCCTAACTTCCTAACACCTGAGGAAGCAGTAATGGTGAACAAGAGGAAGTTTAAAGGGGTGAGGGGGTGTCAAGGCAAAGTTTCTCCATATATGATTTTACTCAGGGTACAACAAGATGGCAAACTCTATAAAGCCCATGACCGTAGCATTTAATTTGCCATAGCTTTCGTTATCATAAAAGAAGCATAAAACATACATATGAAATTGAATGTCAGCCCTGACTCAGATTATGAAAAATGTTGTTCATTTTCAACTCAAAAGAATCTTTGCCAAAGACTTAAAATTAAAAGCAATAAACACAAAAGTTATACCTATAGAAAAAAGAAATTATTTTTTCTATTTACAAGTAGTTACTGCCAAGCTATGTGTTGGAAATATTTCACTTTGTACATAGCAGTTATAATGATTTTTATTAATTCTTCCCACCATACACATTTCTTTAAAGAATAATTACACTATTTATCTACTATAATAAAAATATAAAGATCTGCCATATAGTAATTAGGTGGGGGTTGAAGGACAGAAAATAAAAATTACATAATTCTAATATGTAGTAATAGTTTTTAAAGCTTTCAAAATACATATTTATTAAGTTTGGTTTCTAACACAGAGTCATCATTCAGACTATTCTAAGACTATTGAGTATCAATGTTCTCCAAAATGTTGAAGTGATACAATATGATTAACCTTATAATCCAGGTGTTAATTTTCATGATATAAAGGGCTATGAATGAATCACCAACATTATAAAGAGTTTTTCTACCTTTGATCTCTAAATTCCTCATCTGTTTTCTTTCTATACTTTTCAGGCCCCCACCTCTCCATTCTTAGTAGGAAATCCAGTCTCTGCTTCACCTGGAGATTCTACTGTTGAGTCTGAGAAATTTCCTGAAGCCAAACACTGTTGCTTCCCCCAGGCCACTCACCAAACAACTTTGCTTAGTGCCCCTCCTAAATCCAACCTCCCTTATAAAGAATCTCCCAGTTCATTTGGGCTGAGGGAGTGAGAATAAAATCACCTGTCCAGCATGAACAGGTATCTCTGAAGGAATCACTTTATCTTGTGTGACACACAGCCTATCAATTAAGAGGCTGTAAATTATTTAAACTTTCAGATTTGATTCTCATTATTCTCTACCTCCTCCAAACCCCCATAGTTTTATTACCTGCACTATCATTTGACACTTCCCTAGAGCCTTGTTGTTTTAGTTCCCTTTCTCCTTCTCCAAGCCTCACAAATAGTTAGGGCTTGATAAATACTAGTGTTCCTTGAAAAGCCAATCTTTTAAAGTATTATAGCTCTTTAAAAGGCTCAGAATGTCTTTGTTCCTTTTTCATGTCACCTAGAAAAAAGTTTTCGGATTCTTGTCTTTCAAAAATAATTCACCCAACAAAGTATGATTTTATAACTCACAAAATAAACGTTGGCTCCATGCATAGGTGTCAGCAGCCCATTTACAGTTATGCCTTGCTGTTCCTACCAAATGTTTGCTGGCTAAACAAACAAGCCTTTATCTAGGACAGATCCTTAACACTCAACTGAATGATAATGAAATCCTTGGAAAGACAAATAATGAGTGCAGCTACCAAAGGGCAACCTGTGTGACTGTGCCTGTGTGTGGATGTGCATGTGCGTGTAAGTGTACACGTACCTGTTTCATGCGTCTAATTAGTACAAACAGGAGCCTGGCATTGACGCGGAAGATTTTTTTTTGCCATGAGAAACAACAATATTCTTGCAAAAGCAAGATACATGCATGTCTCCAAAGGACAAGATGTTTGACTTATAACTTCAGTGGTTGTTGTCCATTTTGCTGGAATTTGCTTCCCTTTATTACACTCTTTTGTGACAATGCAGAAAAGGCTGTGTCTTGCAGTTTAAATCTACTCAGCAGCTTCATCTCCCAAGGTAATATGCCTTAAGCACCTAATCCTTGCCACACCTCTTCTACAACTCCCTTTTTCAAGGACTTAACCACTTTTATAGACTCGTAAAGAAACTATATATCTAATGATGATGATGTACATCAGTCATATACCTAAAGTTCTGTTCATTCCAGACTTCATCTTATCTTTTTTTTTTCATGACTCTATTTTATTGTCTTTGGAATTACAGAATCATAAACCTAGGGGGAAATGTTTCATTTTAAAACATCTTTTATACTATTTGGGGGTTACACCCATATTCTGAATCTTCATACCACATTGAATGTCAGTGGACTAAAATGTCAGTGTGTCGTATCGCAAGGCATTATAGAATTTCAACTTCTGTAGCGTTTCCTCCCAACAATATGTAACTTCCATGAGGTCAGGGACTTTTGTTTTCACTTCTAAGCACCTTCGTACCGAAAACAGTACCTAGTATATACCACCAGTTGCTATCAAGTTGCTTCTGACTTACGGTGTCCCCGTAAATGTGAGAGCAGAACTATGCTCCATAGGGTTTTCAACGGCTGATTTTTCAGAAGTAGATTGCTAGGCCTTTCTTCCAAGGAGCCTCTGGGTAGATTCAAGCCTCCAACCTTTCAGTTAGTAGCTGAAACCATCTGCACCACCCAGGCACTTTGCCTAGCACGTAGTAGGTACTCAATAATATTTGTTAAATCAAAGTCTACAAAGATCTGTTGTTGAAAATCTTGAAATGTGAAACAGCTTGCTTCTCTCATTTTCTTCCAATTCCTCTGCTCTTTGTAGGTCTTCTCTTTATCTTTCCATGATTTTCCTTAACAGCTGTGAACATGTCCAACATTTAGTTCTTGACTCAATGATCTTCAACTATAATAAATCTGTAATTTTCATCATTGAATTAATCAGATTTAATGGCATTCACTTCACACTGTAATGACTCTAATATCTATATTTCCAACCCTGATCTATCACTTAAGCTCCAGTCCTGTATCTCTAATTTCATAGAAGGCACTACCGCTTTAAAGCAATGCCTGTTCTCTATATTCTTGAGTTGGGTCCACTTACCAAGCTCCATTCTTTCTATCAACTGCCGTACCGTTCTCCCAGTCAGCCCAACTTGAAAATCTGGAGCCAGCGTCTACTTTTCCCTTTCCTTTATCCCCTATAACCAGCCAGTTAAAATGATTATTTAGTCTTCAAAAAGCCTCCTAATTCCAGCTCCTCCTCTTTATTTCTGCCACCATATTCTAATACTGGCCCTCATTTTCTCATATCTGGACAATTACATTAGTCTTGGTCTCCCTTCCTCTAGTCTCGCTTCCCTCTAAAATACTGCACATCCAACACTTGGCAGCATGCCTAGCAAATATTAGGAGTCAATTATAGTTAAATGAATGAATGAAAGAATGAATTAATGGATAAGTGCTCTATCATAGAGTGTGCCTTAGATATCGAGTTCATCATAATCATTCCTGTTCCAATACTTCTCAACACAGACTTCAAATCTGTCTACCATCTGACTCTAACTTCCATTGACTATTCCAAAGTAGCCCACTGCCCCAGGTAGTTTCACCTAAACGGGCTAGACTCAAGTTTCTCTACGTCTGAAAAAGCTTTCCCTCTTTTTTGCACATGCAAAACTTAGCCTATTACCTCCATGACTCATTATCCCCTGTCTTCTCTGAATGCCTATGTTATTGTTGTTAGGTGTCACTGAATCAGTTCCAATTCATAGCAACTCTATGTACAGTAGGACAAAACACAGCCTGGTCCTGCGCCATCCTCAAGATCGTTGTTATGCTGGAGCCCACATTCCCTATATAATAGTAATAAACTTTGACATTCTAATCTGCAATGTCACTTCACTATTTTTTGCCCATATATCTTTTTTCCTCAGCTAGATTTACATAATCTTGGAGGACAGAGACCATGTCTTAAAGTCTTTGCTTGACTAAATGCAATGATTTAAATGATTAGGTGTTTCTTTAACTCTAGATGTACTTCATTCTGCCTTTGTAGACTTCCTGTGAAGAATAATAAAGGAAATACCTTTAAAGCAAAACAAAATCTACACATAACAGGCTCCTGAAAGGAAAGTAAACCATACATACTACACCAATTTATTAATATGAAGCACATACCGGTAATTCAAGAGGAGCTTTAGAAGTAGAGCTCCTTAAATGATTACATTTATAGACATAAAATAGAATAAGCACAAAAAAAGAAGAAAAGATAAATTAAGAAACAGAATAAGTTTATTGTTTTATTATTTCTTCCTGAAAGGCCCAAAATTGACTTATTAACTCTGCTTATTAGCAGCCAGTAGAAATGGGAAAAAATACATAAACTCAACTCCTGTTCTTATATAATCAATGTCTAGAGAAACATACTGCATTTGAAAGTTTTCTAGGTACTTAAGTATAACAAATCTGAACAAGCTGTTTTTAAAAAGCACTCAGTAATAGTAATGGCAAAAGAAAGACAATAAACACAGATAGAAATCAGATACCAAAGAAAGTACCATATAAGTTTATTAAGGATGCTTGTTCCTGAAACTCAAAAGTTAAAAATGTTCTTATGGGATAAGTTTCAAAGATAAGAAGAATGAGTGAAGATAAGAGTCTATTTTATGACCCTCCAAGGACCCGCGGGCATTTAGTAAAGTATTAAAAATAAAAGGAAATAACTCACATTTTCCCCCTCAGGAAATACCCTGCTGTTTATGGAAACAATTTCCCAGTCTTTATTCTCTGTCTTTTTTGCATAATTATTCCAGTATTCATTTGGTTTTGCTGCTTAATAATAAGAGTATTTGAGGAAAGATCCTAGACAAAACCATTAATATGTGAGCAAAGCCAACTGCAGGCAATTCTGTGAGATGAATTGAGTATCTTCTCCTTCCCCTGCATTCTGCCTCTCTCTTCCTGCCAGGTGCTCTCTGTAGGTCATTGTAACTTTCTGGTCTTATCTCCCACCACTTCCCTAGAAATCTAATTCTCCAGTATAGTGGATCCACTCAATGGTTTACAGTCACTCCTCATGCATACTTGACTCCATACCTTTATGTGCACCATTTCTGTGGCCTGGAACATCTTTCTCTTGCCTCTCTGCCCATCTAGATGGCATCATCTTTCAAAGTCCCTCCAGTCCCACCTCTTCTTTGGAGCCTTCCTTGACCACTATATAGTCTCTTCTGAAAACTTACGAAGCTATAACACTCACACAAATGTTATGTCTTCTCTCTTCAACTAGATTTGCATGTCCTGGTAGATTGATACCATGTTTTATATTTCAAAAGACAAATGATTTGGGGCCAAAACCAGAGCCTACCATGATTAAAATGACTACCTATTCTTTAGGAGCCCTGGTGGCACAGTGGTTAAGAGCTATGGATGCTAACCAAAAGGCTGGCAGTTCGAATCCACCAGTTGCTCCTTGGAAACCCTATAGGGCAGATCTACTTTGTCCTATAGGGTTGCTATGAGTCGCAATCGACTCGACAGCAACCTGTTCTTTACCCCTCTACTCTGCTTTTCTGTATAGCATTCCTATTAAGTCTTCACATCTTATTTACTGCCTTATATTTTGGTTAACTTTTGTTTAAACATTGCTTATTTCCCTGTCAAAAGCATAAGCCTCTTAAGAGCAGTTGTTAGCTGTTGTCAAGTTGGCCACCAACTCATGATGACCTCATGCACAATGGAATGAAAGACTGCCCAGTCCCGCAGTACTATGTTTTATATTGCATGACTCAACCACCAAAACTAGCCATATCATACGTGTAGTGAGAAATAACTAGAAACTCAATAAATGTCTATTTAATAAATACAACATAGTGGCCTAGGGAGAGAGAAAAATCTAGAATCAAATCATGGCTTTGCCCCTCACTAGCAGGAGCTAGCCTCAGTTTCTGCATCTGTAAAATGTGGGTTTATCTGCTGTACCAGTGGCATTACTAGGGAGGGTTGGGGAGTGTCATAGGGGGTGACACCAAAATGACTGGCTATAAAATTTTTGTACAGTGATTCAGCAGAAATTTATTATTTTTTATAAAAATATTCCTATAGTTATTTATAACAACAAAATTTTTTGTAAGCTCAGCTTACGTGTATCAATATACCAACAAGGCTAAAACTCTATGCTAATTTACTTTTTGAACCTTCCAATGTGCTCAGAGCTGTCATTATTACCGAATTAAGATGACGTTCTGAATCACATGGTTTCATTTGCACATGCTACAAGCTTTCAATGTTGTTTTCGTTGCTGCCGGTATTTTTATAGTTGCTGATTTTGTCAAATGTTCTGGTGTTTGAGCTACAATATTGTGGTAATTAGCATGGGGGGGGTGACACCATGAATTATCGCACTGGGTGACACCAATCTAGTGATGCCACTGGCTGTTACCAGTATTGTTGTCGGTGTTGTTACATGGTCTCATTCTAACTCCTTCCACCTTCCATGACTGGAAGGAAAGCCATGTCTGTGAAAAGGGACAATTCTTTATTTAAGAAATCTTAACTGTGGCATTAAACTCCCTCCAGAAAATTCACTGACTCTTATCACTGTATTTTTCTGAAGTTTCTTTTTTGCCAAACTCATAAAAAAAAAGTATGGGGAAGCAATAAACACAAAGAAAAGGAAACATTTATAATATTTATGTTCCCTCTTAAAAACCCAAACAAATGATAGCACAAAAGTCTTTACTGTCAAATATTACTTTGTAATCCTTGATGGGTATCCCACCTCAGTTATGAACACTATGCCGAGTTCTGGAGACGTTTTTATGGTTCATTGCCATTTTGGTCAGAGTCTTTAACCCCATGACACTTGCTTCATTGAAAAGGTTCAAAACCACCTTCAGTTATTTCAAACGCAACGTGTACTTGCTTTTTGCTATTTCAAGTCTATTCCGTAGTATAGAGGTATACCAGAAAGTCATTTGAGCAGCCAAGTGGCAATTTTTCTGGTATGCTAAAATTTGCATGCCTGAGTGGGTATCTGATTCTCACATGCCAAAACAATTAAAGAAGCAGGAGCAGGTTTTTAAAAAAAAAAAACAAAAAACAATTTTTTTCTTTTTAAGTCATTGCAAACCGTTCCTATGCATAATTTGTTTTCTATTATGCAGACTTTAACATCTTGTTTACCACTGCTCAGATGGAGTGTTTCTATTTTAAAAACGCTTCTATGAATTGATTAAGAGTGAGAATCCAAAATATAAAGAGTAGTAATTATTCAGTGAAAGAGGAATTGAAGATCAACTATGAGTACATGCAATAGATGCTAATGTCTGAGAGATGAACCTACACTGAATCTCTCATTCATCTTAACATGCTTCTTTATTGAATAAACACTGTGCCCCAGGCACTGTGCTAGGCACTGGGTGTGGATCAATTGCCTTCTTTTAGGATACTGTACATTATCTTTTATATCTATAATTCTTAATTAAGATGACATTCTTGGAAAATCAGAAGAGGAAAATATTGCCACTCCAGAAGATTAGTCTGAACGTAAGGAAAAAGAGTTTTAAATCAACCTCTCACAAATTTGATACCATCAAATTAACTTCTGGCCATGATCTTTAAAGGTATTCATCTAATCATCATCTAATTATTCCTTTGTTAAAGTTAGTCATAGATTCTTTGTCATATATGCATACTTGATTTAGCCCTCTTTTAACTTCCATTTTACTATTTTTGTCATCCTCCTCCTCCTTAGAATGTTCCTTCCACTCTCTACTAAATCATGATCCCTTTTCTCAAGTTCAATAAATAAATTCATTTCTCCCAGGAAATCCTTTACACATGGTTTCAGTCACAATGGTCACTCTCACAAAGGGTATTTCAATCAGTCTCCTACAATATCATTCTGAAATATAAGTAACTTCAAAAAATACGTCTTTATCATGCATCTTGTACACAGCAGCTATATAATATTGCATAAATGCATAAAATTCCCTTTAATGTCTCATCTCTCTACAAGAAGAGTCTTTCCAATATACTATTGTCCCTACTAGTAGAAATTTGGGTACACCAAAAAGGTTTTATGAAGAGAAACCAACTACAAAGTTATAAAGACCATTAGTAATACTAATAAAAATTGTGTGGGGTTTGCAGAAAAAGAAAAATAAGGGCTTATTTAATAGCATGAGCCACTTCAAAGGAATCTTTGATTTTAATAGGACAGTACCAAGGAGTATAGATTAATACAACAGAGGCCTAGGAAAGTTAGCCTCAGTTATGTAAGGGGAAAAAAAAAAAAAAGCAAAAACAAAACACAATAACTGGTCAAATTATAAAAGTGTCTTTTGTCTAGAAATTTCAGTAGTAGATAGATAGATCCAGGAAATCTGCACAGAGAGAAATGACTCAAGTTAGTTATTCAATGGACATGGACCAGCAGAGCAGTTACAGTCCTAAGCTGATCTCCCAGAGGTGTCCTTGGCCAGGAATGGAGGAGACTGGGCAGAAACTTCTCAAAGTATGCCAGAATCCTGGGATTGACCTGGAATGGAACCATAGGGAAGCCAGAACAGAAGCTGTTTCTTCATTTGCCAACATTTATCTCAGCATGAAACTGTCAAAGAAAAGTGCCAACAAATTTTTAAGAAAATTACCCTTAGCTACACCACAGTAAGAAAAGGATTGAGTAAAGATTAAGATGTGTGTATTTATAGTCTCCCCTCCTGAGCTCAGTGCATTGAATCTTGCCTGATGTTTGACAGTAGGAAACATCTCTTTACCAGTTTTTTTTTTTGTTATAATCAGCACTAGGATTAAACCTTAAATAGAACTATGAAAGGCAGTTGAGGCTATTTCCCACACAAACACAGCAACACTGAGAAACAGAAAGATTAAGGGCAAAAGATAAGGGTTTGCAGAACCGAAACCTAGAAAATATGAAGGTAAATGTACATCTTAACTAAATCAGCTTTATTTTTCTTTCGACTGAATGTTTTGTTAAAATAATGTTAAGTATAATTAATTGGTTATTGGCCCAAAAATAAAGCATACTTTTCTATGTAAACAT
This sequence comes from Trichechus manatus latirostris, assembly GCF_000243295.1. NCBI lineage: Eukaryota > Metazoa > Chordata > Mammalia > Sirenia > Trichechidae > Trichechus > Trichechus manatus. Next base: position 7,969,268 of record NW_004444054.1, on the reverse strand, counting down.
ATCTCAATAAGAGGTCCCTTGGCGTAGTGGCCCAGAGCTGGGTTCTTAAGGGATTTCAGTTGTTAGTAAACAGTATAGAGATGCCTGCTTCACTGCATTTCAATAAAGCCTTACAAGTTAATCAAATGTCATGAAATTTTTTTCTGGATAATTTATGCAGCCAACACCACATTGGTGAGTAGATGTTTAAATTTACAGTTTCAAAGCAGGGCAAGTATGCTGACAGGTAGGACACACACAACATCTTAGCAGGAAAACACCCTTGAAAGCAAATTTTTCATCAAGTTCTCAACATCCTCTTTCCCCACCTTTGCACACAGCCCCAGGAACTGCCAGCTATTCTGTTCTGACACACAATCTATTAGCTTCAAACACTGAGGAAGTTGGACAGGAATCCTCTTTGGATTCAACTACATTTTTTGTCTACTGTGAGCCTCTTGACACATGCCTTATTGTGCATGCATCCTCAGGTGTCCCCTCGTAAGTGTGCTTTCCTGTGAATATGAATCAGCAGTGAGTGAGAACTCGTCTGGGAACTTCCCAAGTGGATTCACTAGCAACCTTAAGCAGTACTATCAGACTCCACTCTTAAACATAACTTGGACCAGAAAAAAGCAGTATGTCCCTGGTAGTCTACTTACTTTGTTATTTCAGTATATTCTGTTCTTTCTCATATTTTTTTTCTTTTGTGCTTATTAAACTTAATAATGTAACACCATATCTGATTTTTTTTTTTTTTTTGATTTTTTTTTTGCAATTTTTTTTTTTTTGAATTCTACATATATGCATACACATACAAAAAAAGAAAGTTGACTGGGGAGGTCAGGCGCATAAAAGTGTGATATCTCCAGTCAGCGCCAAATTTCTTATGGGTTAGACCATTAAATGGCCAAGCAAATAAGTTATTATATTTATTTATTTTATGTTTGCTTACTGTGTCCTAGCTTCTTGTTTTGTTTTGATATGCCCAAATAGGCTGCTTGTATGCTAGTTTGATTATTGGCACCTTTGAAGCTCTAATATCCTGTTACCAGGTGGTTAGATCTGCTACTAGGTATGTGAGCTCAGAAGTCCACCCACTCCTCCTGTAACACAATTGGTGTTAACTTCATTTTCAAAAGTTCTCACGTGTAGATTTATAAGTGTCTAGAGGGATGACTTAGTCAATTGTGTCGTGTTTAACTTGGCCATTTAAAGGGTTAACCCTTTTCTAACTTGGCTCTGAGTATAGATATCACACCTCTACATGTCTGAGCTTGAGTCTTAACTTGGCTTTTTTAGTAGGCTTGAAGTATTTCTGATCTGGTATCACTCTAAATGAATTTAAGTGGTTTCTTTGCACTAATGTCTGGACTGACCGGGGTCAGGTGTGTTTGGTAGTTTTCCACTACTAAATTATTTCACACTTCCCTTACCCCCACCTAATGGCTGCAACATCAGAGTTCATCTTCCATGTGGGAGGCCAAAATACTCTGAGGTCAGGTTCTGGAGAAGTTAAATCTATGTGTTATTGTTACAACAAAACAAAATAGATACATTGCTTGTTGAATAAATGTTTTATTATCTTTGGCAAGGGCTTCTCATTAACATTTTTTACTTGGAAAAAAATAAAGACGAATTACTTAATCTAGCAGATGGAATGCAGAAATTAAGTTCTTATTTCTACCAGTTTTTCCGTTTATTAAATGGCTAGACTACTATTTGTCACAGAATTACTAATTTACAATTTAGTATGAATAAGCAGGATTAGAATAAACTCTGAACTCCTTCACAGATACTTGTTGTATTTATTGTTTTTCCAAAGAAAGAAAGAAAATCTAGTCTATAAAAACAAAACAATCAAACAAACAAACAAAAAAACCCAGGAGGCTGGGACAAGATGGCAGAGTAGTCAGATGCTTCTGATGGACCCTCTTACAACAAAGACCTGAAAAAACAAGTGATTCAATTACATATGGCAGTCTGAGGGCCCTGAACATCAAAGGCAGAGTTGAGGAACTTTACTGAGCGGCAGGGGAAGGGAGAGACAGTTCCGAAGCAGCAAGGAGTTGCCAGACCTGACCCAACGAGAGCCTGAGCCCTTCAGGCTTGATCAGCTTGAGGGTGAGCAGTGAGGCAGGCAAGCGGCAGTGCTCAGGAGGTGCGTTTTCTGCACCGGGAGAGACCCAGCCACTGAGAGTGTACTCGGCCACCCAGAACCAGTGAGAAGCAGCCCTTGATCCAGTGAAAGATAAGTACTTGCTTACAGCCTACTGAGTGTATCAAAAAAACCCCCCTTAGGGAAAAATCCCTTTCCCAATTACCTCCCCGCTCCCTGCTCTGCACTGGGTCCTGGAACAGCTTCAGCAATTGCTAGTACCCTGGGCCAGAAGTAGGATCCCTCACACATCCGAAGCCATTCTCCCTGCCTTGCAGAGTGAACAAATTAACAAACAGGGGAAAAAATAAGCTGCCGGCTCCCCTAAGCCAGGAACTCAGGGTAGAAACAGCTCCTTTGCCTAGGCACAGGCATAAGAGATCCATGTACTTTGAATGCCTTTCCCTCTGCACAGACTTGGATGGACCCATCTCAACAGTTTAGGCCCTCATTATCACAATACAACAGGATATACTGTAACTCTAACTACAACTGTTTCAGCTGTAAAGTGGCAGGTTCTTGACATTTGACACTGCTCTGCCCATTAGGTCTTCACCTACCCAGATCAAGGGCCTAAGGACTGGTGGCTCCACACAAGCCACCTACCCATCTGTGATAGGGGCCCATGAATGAGAGGTGCCCCCTAGTCCTTACAGCCAACAGCATTAGGTGCTCATAGTCCAGCTACAAAACCCACCCACCTACATGCTCTCGGAAACAGGGACACACCTTCCTCCTGGACACTTAGGGGTGGCCATCAGCCACTGCCTTGCTAAGAGTATGTCCCCCTGCTGCAGCCAGATGCCTGTGCCTACAACAATCACCCATGCCTGTCTAGGACTGTAAGTGAGAGCCTACACCACACATTTGGTGGCTAGCTACCTGGGAGCCTAAGCTGAACGCATACAGGAGGAGTGGGTGGACTTCTGAGCTCACATACCTAGTAGCAGATCTAACCACCTGGTAACAGGATATTAGAGCTTCAAAGGTGCCAATAATCAAACTCTCGCATACAAGCAGCCTATTTGGGCATATCAAAACAAAACAAGAAGCTAGGACACAGTAAGCAAACATAAAATAAATAAATATAATAACTTATTGATGGCTTGGAGACAACAGTCAATATCAAATCACATAAACAGGCAATCCATGATGGCTTCAGCAAGCTCCCAAAATAAAGAATCTAGAAATTTTCCAGAGGAGGAAAATTTCTTGGAATTAATGGAAGCAGAATACAAAAGATTAGTATACAGAACTCTTCAAGAAATTACGAAGGAAATTAAGAAAAAAACAGAGCATGCAATAGAGGAAATTAAAAAGATTAGAGAAGAGCATAATGACAAATTTAACAGGCTGCAAAAATCCACAGAGAGACAGCAATCAGAAATCCAGATTAACAATAAAATTTCAGAATTAGACAACTCAGTAGAAAGTCACAGGAGCAGAATTGAGGCAGTTGAAGTCAGAATTAGGGAGACTGAAGATAAAGCACTTGACAACAACTTATTTGAGGAAAAATCAGATAAAAGAATTAAAAAAATGAAGAAACCCTAAGAATTATGTGGAACTCTATCAAGAGGAATAACCTACGAGTGATTGGAGTACCAGAACGGGGGGGATAACAGAAAATACAGAGAGAATTGTTGAAGATTTGTTGGCAGAAAACTTGCCTGATATCGTGAAAGATGGCAAGATATCTATCCAAGATGCTCATCGAACCCCACATACGGTAGATCCCAAAAGAAAGTCACCAAGACATATTATAATCAAACTTTCCAAAACCAAAGATAGAGAATTTTTTAAGAGCAGCTAGGGATAAACAAAAAGTAATCTACAAAGGAGAGTCAATAAGAATAAACTTGGACTACTCAGCAAAAACCACGAAGGAAAGAAGGCAATGGGATGACATATATAAAGCCTTGAAGGAAAAGAACTGCCAGACAAGAATTATACATCCAGCAAAACTGCCTCTCAAATATGATGGCGAAATTAGGGCATTTCTAAATAAACAGAAGTTTAGGGAATTTGCAAAAACCAAACCAAAATTACAAGAAATACTAAAGGGAGTCCTCTGGTTAGAAAATTGTTAACATTGGATAACAACTCAAGACTAGAACACTGGACAGAGCAACCAGATATCAACCCAGATAGGGAAGTCACAAAAGTAAATCAAAGCTAAAACACTGAAAATAGGGAAACAGATGCCAATATGTAAAAGATGACAACATTAAACAAAAAAGAGGGACTTAAAAACGTAGACATAAATTTTTCATACGGAGAGGAAGTCAAAGCGGTATAAAGAATAAAAGACTGATATAAACTTAGAAAAATAGGGGTAAATATTAGGTAAGCACAAAGGAAACTAATAATCCTACAACTCAAAATAAAAAACTAGAAAAATATAAAGACTCAGCAAATACAAAATCAACAACCATGAAAAAGATGAAAAGAAAATACATAAAGAAAAATGACTCGGCACAGAAAATTAAGTGAAACAAAGAAACTGTGAACAACACACAAAAAAAGACATCAAAATGACAGCACTAAACTCATACCTATCAATAATTACACTGAATGCAAATGGACTAAACGCACCAGTAAAGAGACAGAGAGTGGCAGATTGGATACAAAAACACGATCTGTCTATATGCTGCCTACAAGAGACACACCTTAGACTTAAAGACACAAACAAACTAAAACTCAGAAAAGAGCAGGAGTGGCCATGTTAATCTCTGACAAAATAAACTTTAAATAAAATCCACCACAGAGGATAAGGAAGAACACTATATAATGATTACAGGGTCAATACACCAGGAGGACATAACTATAATAAATATTTATGCACCCAAGGGCAGGGCTCCAAAACACATGAAACAAACTCAAACAGCACTAAAAAGAGAGATAGCTCCACAACAGTAGTAGGAGACTTCAACACACCACTTTTGGTGAAGGGACAGAACATCCTGAAAGAAGCTCAACAAAGACACGGAAGAGCTGAATGCTACAATCAACCAACCTGATCTCATAGACATATACTGAACACTCCACCCAACAGTAGCCAAGTATACTTTCTTTTCTAATGCACATGAAACATTCTCCAGAATAGA
>NW_004444054.1:7895020-7961984 GCF_000243295.1 Trichechus manatus latirostris | reverse complement strand
ACCCATACCTCACACCATGCACAAAAACTAACTCAAAATGGATCAACGACTTAAACATAAAATCAAAAACGATAAAGATCATGGAAGAAAAAATAGGGACAATGCTAGGAGCCCTAAAACATGGCATAAACACAATACGAACCATAAGTAACAAGGGACTAGCACCAGAAGACAGACTAGATAAATGGGGGCTCCTAAAAAATCAAACACTTATGCTCATCAAAAGACTTCACCAAAAGATTAAAAAGACAACCCACAGACTGGGAAAAAATTTTTGGCTACGACAAATTCGATCAGCATTTAATCTCTAAAATCAACAAGATACTGCAAAACTTCTACAATAAAAAAACAAATAACCCAATTAAAAATTGGGCAAAGGATATGAACAGTCACTTCACCAAAGAAGATATTCAGGTGGCTAACAGACACATGAAGAAATGCTTACGATCATTAGCCATTAGAGAAATGCAGATCAAAACTACAATGAGATACCATCTCACCCCAACAAGGCTAGCATTAATCCAAAAAACACAAAATAAAAAATGCGGGAGAGGTTGTGGAGAGACTGGAACACTTATACACTGTTAGTGGGAATGTAAAATGGTACAACCACTTTGGAAATCGATTTGGCACTTCCTTAAAATGCTAGAAATAGAAGTAGCATATGATCCAGCTATCCCACTCCTTGGAATATATCCTAGAGAAATAAGAGCTGTCACAGGAATAGATTATGCACACCCATGTTCCTTGCAGCACTGTTCACAATAGCAAAAATACAGAAACAACCTAGGTGCCCATCAGCGGACGAATGGATAAACAAATTATGGTATATCCACACAATGGAATACTATGCAATGATAAAGAACAACGATGAAGCCATGAAACATAACATGGAGGAAGCTGCAGGTCATTATGCTGAGTGAATTTAGTCAGCCACAGAAGGACAAATATTGTATAAGACCACTATTATAAGAACTCAAGAAAAGGTTTAAACACAGAAGAAAACATTCTTTGATGGTTACAAGGGTGTGGAGGGAAGGTGAAGGTTATTTACTAACTAGATAGTAGATGTCTCAGTCATCTAGTGCTACTCCAACAGAAATACCACAAGTGGATGGCTTTACAAATAGAAATTTATTCTCTCACAGTCCAGTAGGCTACAAGTCCAAATTCAGGGCATCAGCTCCAGGGGAATGCTTTCTTCATCGGCTCTCGAGGAAAGCCCATGTCATCAGTCTTCCTTTGGTCTGGGAGCTTCTCTGCTCAGGAACCTCAGGTCCAAAACATGCGCTCTGCTCCCAGCACTGCTTTCTTGGTGGTATGAGGTTCTCGTGTGTCTCTGCTCACTTCTCTCTTTTATATCTCAAAAGAGATTGCATTAAGACACTAATCTTGCCAACCTCCTCAGTATAACCTCATCACAGTGATAGAATTTACAACACATAAGGAGATCACATCTAATCTCATCATAGTGATAAAATTTACAACACATAAGGAAATCATATCAGATAACACAATCATACAATACTGGGAATCATGACCCAGCCAAACTGACAGATATTTTTGGGGGACACAACTCAATCCATGACAGTAGATAAGAATTATCTTAGTTGAAGGGAAGGACAGCACACACTACAGGGAAAGTCAGCACAACTGGACTAAATCAAAGCTAAGAAGTTTCCTGAATACAATCAGATGCTTTGAGAGACAGAGTAGCAGGCGTAGGGGTCTGGAAACCATGCTTTCAGGGGACATCTAGGTCAACTGGCATAACAAAGCTTATTAAGAAAATGTTCTGCATCCTACTTTGGTGAGTGGCATCTGTGGTCTTAAAAGCTTGCAAGCTCCCATCTAAGTTGCATCAATTGGTCCAAGCCACCTGGAGTAAAGGAGAATGAAGAACACCAAAGACACAAGGAAAGTATTACCCCAAGAGACAGAAAGGGCCACATAAACCAGAGACTTCATCAGCCTGAGACCAGAAGAACTAGATGGTGCCCGGCTATCACCAATGACCGCCCTGGCAGGGAACGCAACAGAGAATGCTGGATGGAGCAGGAAAAAGGTGAGGTGCAGAACTCAAATTCTAGTAAGACGACTAGACTTAATGGTCTGACTGGAGACTGGAGGAACCCCAGAAAGCACGACCCTCGGATTCCCTATCAGCCCAGAACTAAAACAATTTCTGAGGCCAACTCTTCAGACAGGGATTGGACTGGACAGCGGGACATAAAGTGATAATCGTGAGGAGTGCGCTTCTCAGCTCAAGTAGATACAAGAGACTAAATGGGCATCTTCTGTCCGGAGGTGAGATGGGAAGGCAGAGAGGGTTAGGAGCTGTTCAGTGGACATGGCGAATCAGGGGTGGAAACGAGAAGTGTTTTGTCACAGTATGGGTAGAGCAGTTAGAGTCACATAACAATATATGTATAAATTTTTTGTATGGGGGAAAAAAAAAACCCAGTTGGTGTTGAGTTGATTACAACTCATGGTGACCCCATGTGTGTCTATATCAAAAAAAAAAAAAGAACCAATTCTGTTGCCATTGAGTCAATTCCAACTCATAGCAACCCTATAGGACAGAGTAGAACAGCCCCGTGTGTCCATAGCGATGCATAAAACAGGAGATAACCTGAATTTGATGTAACTGAGAAAGGAGAAAACTCATGTGATGATTCATAAAAAGGAGTAAGGACTGAAGAGATGGACCATGAGTCTTAAGAGTCAGAAAACTGCGTGTGAATCCTCACTCCACACTTACCACTTTCATAAGCAATGGTAAGTCATTTAACCTCACTGAGCCTCAATTTTCTTAGGAATCAGAATCATTTCTACCTCCCTGGGTTTTTAAAAGAATCACATGAGATTATAGACATGAAAGCACCCTGTAAAGTGTAAATCCCAAAAAAATCCTTCACTAATATTTAAAGAATTAGAGAATAATTGAGTGCTAAGTTATGGTGTGATGATAATTGTAAGAGTGCAGAGAGAGGACATCAATATAAACTGGAGATTAGAAACTATTCTTTGCAGCAGGTGCAAGGACCCGTTCTATGTGAGAAAGTACAAGGGAAAAGGAAGCTTTCCACATGTGAGGAGCAAGAAAGAAATTGGTGTGAGGTGGTGCGCGGGGTGGGGGGGAACAGTAGATGCAAAAGCATCCACGTAAAAAGCACTGAATACAGGGGAAAGGTGTTGGCAGTGAGAAAACTGGAGATGGAGTGCACACCAAGGAGCAACAAAAATGACATTGGGGAGATTAAAGTAGCCCCAAATATGGACAGCCAGAGGAGTCAGACCGAGGGACTTGTGCTGGATACCAAAACCAAACACTGCTGCCGAGTCGATTCTGACTCACAGCAACACCATAGGACAGAGTAGAACTGCCCCATAGGATTTCCAAGGCTATAAATCTTTGTGGAAGTGGACTGCCACATCTTTCTCCCATGGAGCAGCTGGTGAGTTCCAACCACCAACCTTTTGGTTAGCAGCCAAGTGCTTAACCACTGTGCCACCAGGGCTCCTTTGTGCTGAAAGCAGTAAGCTATAAATTCCTAGGGGGAAGGACTGACAAAATTAAAGGGATATATTTGGAACATTATCTTGGCGATGGTGTGCAGGGTTGAATGAAAAGGAATGAGGCTGGAAGCAAAGAGACAAGAGGCTCTTTTACAATCCATATGTAATATAAGGAAGGTTGAAGGTTTGTGTCCACAGGGAGGTACCTCAAAAGAAAGGCCTGGTGATTTGCTTTTGAAATACCAACCACTGAAAACTCGATGTAGCACAGTTCTACCATGACACACATGGGGTCGCCATAAGTTAGAATTCACTCCAACAGCAGCTGGTTTTTTACATAGTGTGATGAAAACAATGATTAGAAACAGCAATGGAAGTGGAGATGAGAGGGCGAATCTAACAGGGATTTCTAAAACTTATCTGTATCAGGGGATTGGGATTAAAGGAGAGGAAAGATTGGATCATGACTTCTAAATGTGTCTCTCATCTCTTGTATATTTAAATAACTGGATAAGGGGCTGGAGTGAGCAGGTTGAACAGCTCAAATTAGGAAATTCAAACATTATTATTATAATCATCATCTTCGTTATTAATATAGAGCCCTAAGTCATTACTCATGGGTTGGCTAATCAAAGATTAGGGAATATGAAGAACTACACTCAGTTTTGGCTTAATTTCAAGCCCTATCTCTAACATCAAATTTTCCAAGAGAGTTGCTGTTCCACATCCTTGCTTCCAAATATAGCAAAATAGGAATATATAGCAAAACACTCCCTTATTTCTCTCCTAAGTTTAATGGTGACTGAGTGAGACAGCACTTGTGAATAATTGGAGCCCTGCAAAAATATTGCCATGCAAACATAAAAATTAATATGCCCAGACACACAACTGTTATTAATCAGTATTCATGGTCAGTTAAACAATAAACCATTACAAATTAAGCATTTTCTGTCCGGAACTTCAAGAATCGTAACTTAGAATTTCATTACCGGACTATACAATAGTTATTAAAATAATACATTAAAAATTTAGATATTTAAATCCTAAAAGTTCCTACCTTAATTTAACCATATTAATACAGATTATCATAAATTATAAAGTATACTTTTTCCTTCTGAGAATTTGTATTTTTATGTCTATACTCATAATATACTTAAGAGGTAAGCAGAATAAAATACTGTACTCATAAGACCAAATAAATTACCGTATTTTACGCAATAACATGTGCCTTCTTCTGTTTGTTTGCTAACATCAACATGTAAAAAAGAAAATAGCATAGTGGTGCTTACAAAAATATCTCACGATGGGGAAGGAACAGTTGGCAAAGAAACATAGAAGGCAAGCATTATTTGCATAAAAATACAGTATTTGTGCTTAATTAACTATTTACTGTATATATATGCATCAATGCATATACTATACATATATATATATAAAATCTAATTCAGAACTTTAGAACTAGAAATAATCTTACAGGTCTCTAGTATGCTTTTATTTGGCAGATGAAACAATTGAGATCCCCGCTTATATACTCACATTTAACAAAAGAAAAAACTGAGGCAGAGAGCTAAAATAGTTTAGATAAGATCATGTATCAGGAAAGTGGCAGAGCTCAGATTAAAGTACATGCCTGGGATTTCTAAGTCCAAAGGGCATGATCTTTTCATTACATCCCGCTGATTGCCTGCACTCATCCAAGCCTGTGCTCCTTGAGGTGGCTTTAGGAACTCAAGAGACATGGAGGGAGAACTTTGTAAGGCCACTCTGGGCCTAAACTCCCCCAAGAAACTTAAGATCCCTCAACACTGTAAAAGCACCAGTTGATTTGGAGAAGCTCCAAACTTGTACCTAACCAGGTCAGAGTCCTCAGACATTTACTGAGTAGAACTCAAGACCAGATCTGAAAAGGAATTCCGGAGACAAATGTATAACCTGTTTTTCCCCACTTGCCCCCTCCTCTGTCTTTCTCCAGAAGGTGAAGTTGGGAGCTAAGAAAAGCTTGCCTTCCTTGCCCTCTCACCTCTCCTATGAGCCCCCTCCAAGCATCCAGTGCCTTCTCACTGCAGCCAGCTGTTCAGATCCACCCTCTGCAGCTCCTGTCTCACAAAAGCAGAACCTTGGTCTGACGTCACCTTTCTCAATTTCCAAGGGTGACAACTTAACTTTACAAAGACAGAATTTTCCAATGTGTGTTTCTCTGAATCCACAAATATAAAGCTTTTCCCATTCAAATAAGTCTGGGAAACTTTGTTGACTGTATCACCTTCTTGGAACTTCACGCTACACCTATCAAAGGCTTTGGGAAATTTCATGGCTTAAAAAGAAGAAAGGGAAGGAGGAGGAGGAGGGAGAGAAAGAGCAGAAAGAAGATGGAGGAGAAAAATAAGAGCAAGAAGAAGAATTTACTTCTATGTAACCCAGTTTTTGCCAAGTTTATTTGATTAGAGACCCCTTTGCTTACATATCTCAAAAATAGTATTTTATAAAATACATTTTAAGAAAATTTCCGTTAAGGTGTTTACGCCTGTAATTGGATTAACATTCTGCGTATCCCTGATAATGGATTTGTAATTTAACTTGAACTTCCTAGAAATATACCTTAACCCAAGGGAGCCAATTCCTGAAGGGAGAATTTTATACAAATGACAGTCCCTTAGGGAGATAAAGAGTGGCAGAGCCTTTCCTCGATCCGCTAAATGTAATCAGGAAACGCAATCAGCCTGCCACAGGCTCCCCTGCGGTTCCTTCATGGCTGGTACCACCATGAACACCTCCCAGGAATTTAGGAGTCATGGCTGCAGAGCATTTTTTAATCACATTTTTCTACATAAAAGCATATGGATATAAAATCCCTGAGGAGAAAATTGAAATGATACGGTTTATCACACAGTTTTCTTTCTGTGGCATTTATTGAAAAAGGCAATATCACATAGAATCCTTTCAAATTGTGTTTTGATTTTGTGATTTTATTTATTTGTAGCTTTCTGATGTCAAGGTGTTGTGAGAGCTTAAAATTCTATTTTAGATCCACCTAATTGTGTCTGGAAAGATCTATGAAAACAGTTCCTACCATGTGAGTTGTATGTGTTGTCTGTGCTCTGGCTAATGGCCTTCAACTGCTTCCTGCAGGGGCCATCCCAATAGGCAGCCTTTTCTCTTAGCATCACAAGCCACTCAACAACTTGCTCCAACTGAGCCAAATAAAGCTTGACTGACGCATGGCAGACGACCTCTATTCAAATGATGTTACTTCAGAATGTTTTCTTTACAGTCTATGCCGAAGATGCAAGGCCTGTATTAGAGGGTCCTTTTGTTTCTCTTCCTCCTCCACTTGTTGCCTACTGCTTTAGCCCCTCGGTTATTAATTAGCAGCATCAGCACTATGGCTTTGAACAGGTTAGTTCTGGTTTGAACTCCTGGTGAGAATTTGCATTGCCACCCCAGGTATACTGAATCAGAATCTACATTTTAACAAGATCCCCAGGTGATTCTTATGTATAAATTTTGAGAACCACTGCTCTACTAGTGGTTCTCAGAATGGTCCCTAACCAACAGTATTGCCTGGGAACTTGTTAGAAATACAAATTCTCAGTAGGGGTTCCAACCAAACAAACTGCACTAGTTCGAAGCCTTGCACCAGACAGGCTGGAGAATAAGCAGAGGTAAAATTCCTTCTAATGTAGCCTCATTAGCAGTAGCAATGGGAGAGGAAACTGACATTGGCTCATTGAGGCTGCAGACTAGCTCTTGATTTTGTCTATTTGCCTCTTTCTCAGTCACCTAAGATCCGTACATTCATCAAAAAGAAAAATCAAAGGCCTGCTTTGCTTATGATGAAGGATGTGAAGAATCAAACCCATAGTTGTTTCTCACACGAACTTTCAATGTAGTTGGGTACATAACTATTATGGATTGAATTGTGTCCCCCCAGAATATCTGTCAACTTGGCTAGGCCAGGATTCTCAGTATTGTGTGATTGTCTACCATTTTGTCATCTGATGTGATTTCCCTGTGTGTTGTAAATCCTATCTCTACGATGTTAATAAGATGGGATTGGTGGCAGTTATGTTGATGAGACTCAATCTATAAGACTGGATTGTGTCTTAAACTAATCTCTTTTGAGATACAAAAGACAGAGACATGGGGATCTCATATCACCAACAAAAAAGCACTGGGAGCATAGCGCATCCTTTGGACCTGGGGTCCCTGCACTGAGAAGCTCCTCCACCAGGGAAGATTGATGACAAGGACCTTCCCCCAGAGCTGACAGAGACAGAAAGCTTTCCCCTGGAGGTGGCACCTCGAATTCAGACTTCTAGCCTCCTAAACTGTGAGAGAATAAATTCCTCTTTGTTAAAGCCATCTACTTGTGCTATTTCTGTTATAGCAGCACTAGATAACTAAGACAATAACCTTACCACAATAAGTTAAATAACAGCATGGTCACAAAACAATGTGAACAATGTCTCAGGATATTTTCTTAAATACATTTACTCTTTTAAAAAGCATTATGTAGCTCCTTCTATGCACAAGGCAATATGCTTGGGGCTAGCGATGAATAAATGAAAGAACGGTTCCCGCTGGCAAGAAGCTCATTTAAAGTCTAGTAAGAAAGACAGAAAAATGAACAAGGACCTACAGTATAGTACAGTAAATGATTTGAAAGAAGTGTTTCAAGAGTTCTGTGGGAAAACAGAAATTCTATTCAAGTACTGTCTGGAAAAGCTTCTCCTGAGGTAAGTCTTGAAGGAGAAGTTTGGCAGGAGGTAAAAGGAGAAGAGCATCTCAGAGAGAACAGAACAAATGGCTTGGAAGTAAGAGAGAAAACGCTGAGTCTAGGGGACAGGGATCCATGGCTGGAGCATTTGTTGCAACAGGAGTGTCAGGAAACAACGAAGCAAGAGGAGGTAGCAATTAAATCATGAAGGGTCTAAGATGTTCTGCCAAAAAGAAAAAAATGTGGGCTTTGTCCTTAGGGTATGAGAAGCCACAGCAGCAATTTAGACAAAGTAATCACATAATTACAAAAACCACTTGCAGCAGCAATACAGGATGATTAGAGAGGGGGTAGCCTGGAACCAGAGACAGGCTGAACAAAGACAGAAGCAGTGAGGACTGGAAATAAATGGCTATATTTGAAAGACACTTATGAAATAAGTTAAAGAATACTTGGGTAATTACTGAATAGAAATACATGGGGACAGAAAGGCCAAAATCTAGAGTGATGTTCCAACTTTTGGTTTCAGAAAATGAGATGATGGTTCCATTCACTAAAATAGAATATCCTTGAAAAGGATTAAGTTTAGTGATTGAGTTTGACCTGGATGGATTAAAGTTTCCTATAGGATGTTCAAGTAGAGATGTCCAGTAGAACATCTAGGCTATAGGGATGGGCTAGAGACAGATTTGAGTATTTTCTGTATGTAGGTAGAAGTGGAAGACATGGAAACACTGAGTTTGTCAAATGGTGTGAGACCATCCAGAGGACATAAAGGGGTTGGCACGGGGAGGAGATGCAGATGGAGCTGTAAGCAACACCAACATCTGATAGGCAGGCAGGAGAAGAAGAAATGCAAAACCAGTTGGGAATTAGTTCAGAATAGAGCTAGAGAAACCAAAAACAAAAATCAAACCCGTTGCCATCGAGTCGATTCTGACCCTATAGGACAGAGTAGAACTAGCCCATAGGGTTTCCAAGGAGCAGCTGGTGATTCGAACTGCTGACATTTCACTTAGCAGCTGAACGCTTAACCACTGCACCACCATGGTTCCAGAGCTAGAGAACCAAGGTAAAAAGAGTGTTTTGGAAGTGATCCCTTCACTCTGCTAACCTACGTAAAAGGTAGGATCCCTCACACTATGTGGACAGCTGACTTTTGTAAGCCTCCCTGGGGAACAAGGGAACACCATCAAAGTTCCAGTTCCACTCATTTGTATTGTGAACATCATATACATATATACTCCTTGCTTGGCTTTCTTGCCAATTTGGTGGTAAGCCAAAGTGAAGGCAATTTGATTCATCATCTTTATTTATCTTCATACTGAGAAATGTTTCTGTGGTCCTTCTGGCCCAGTTGATTATCAGTCTAATTTTACAGATAAGGAAAAGGAGGCTCAGAGAGGTTAAGACTTGGCTATTCACACAGGTAATAAGAGTTATCCCTAGGATTAAACTCTCACTGGGCTTCAAATAGGAGCCCTGGTGGTACAGTGTTTAAAGTGCTTGGCTGCTAACCGAGAGGGCAGTGGTTCAAATTCACCAGCCACTCTGCTTCCATAAAGATTTACAGCCTTGAAAACCCTATGGGGCAGTTCTACCCTGTCTGGAGGGTGGTTCTGAGTCAGAATCAACTAGACGGAAGTGGGTTTAGTTTGGTTTTGGGCTTCAAATGCAATCATTTTCCACTATACCCACTGGCTCTGATGACATTGTCCCATTTGTATCTTTTTTCTCTCTTCAAATTTCTTATTCCAAATGGATCCAAGTTAAAACTGCAGACTGTTCTGAAATTTGAGTTCACAGCTCTCACATAAATTGGAATCTCTCTCATTGTCCATTCTGAAAAGCAGCTTATGAAAAACAAAGGTCAGTAAGGTTTTTAATTGTTCTTACCGTGCAAATGTTCAGTGTTTCCATCCTCCTTCCCCTTTCGCCATGTGGAGAAGACAACAACAAAAACATAAATACGCACGTACGTACTTCAATGAATTTCAGTCAGAAAATAACCTTGATAACAGCACTGATCACATTAGAACTTGAAAGTAATTTTTTTTTTAATTTTTTCTTTATTGTTCTTTAGATGAAGGTTTACAGAACAAATTAGTTTCTCATTAAACAGTTAATACACATATTGTTTTGTGACATTGGTTGCCAATCCCACGACATGTCAACACTCTCCCCCTCTCAATCTTGGGTTCCCAGTTACCAGCTTTCCTGTCCCCTCCTGCCTTCTCGTCCCTGCCCCTATTCTGGTGTGCCCATTTGGGCTTATTTTACGATCCTGTGTAATCTTGGGCTGAAGGGTGAACCTCAGGAGTGACTTCAGTACTGAGTTAAAAGGTTGTCTAGGGGCCATAGTTTTGAGGTTTCTCCAGTCTCTGTCTGACTAGTAAGTCTGGTTTTTTTGGGGGGTTAGAATTTTGTTCCACATTTTTTCTCCAGCTCTGTCCAGCACCCTCTATTGTGATCCCTGTCAGAGCAGTCGGTGGTGGTAACCAGGCACCATCTAGTTGTGCTGGACTCAGTCTCACGGAGGCTGTGGTAGTTGTGGTCCATTAGTCCTCTGGACTAACCTTTCCCTTGTGTCTTTGGTTTTCTTCATTCTCCCTTGCTCCAGATGGGGTGACCAATGGAGTATCTTAGATGGCCACTCACAAGCTTTTAAGACCCCAGACACCACTCACCAAAGTAGGATTAGAACATTTTCTTTACAAACTATGTTATGCCAGTTGAGCTAGACCATTGTCTTCAGCCCTCAACCCAGTAATCTGGTCCCTCAGGGAGTTTGGATGTGTCTATGAAGCTTGAAAGTAATTTAAAAAAATAAATAACATCACTCTAAGTGAACATATAATAAATGTTCTACAAGTAACATGGAAATGGAATTTCATGACCATGTAACATACTCAGGAATAAGCTCCAGGAAAACCTTAAGAGACAATTAGGCTAAAAGTTAATGTAGTATTTTGTGAGTCAAGACAACTATGTAATCTTGAGTAAAATATACTGTTAGAATAGGATGCTGTGTAAGATTAAGTGGGATCAAGGAGACTATTTTTGTTTAATCATGGAGAAAAAAATTGTAAAGTCTTCAGAGTGTGTCCCCAGTGATTGAAATTATTATGCTGCTATGCGAAAAGAAATTGGGTCAAAATTCATAATCAAGTAGCATTTCCACAGGTAGCAAGGGACTATGCTATGTTTCCTATCAGACATTACATACAGAGTCTGGGTCGGTTTCTTTCCTGAATCTGAGCCTAAAAACCTACTTCACTTCCTCACCTCTTCCCAGCATTTATAAGTATACAAGTTTCAACAGTGATCACGAGTAGTAGACAAACTACTTCAATTCCCTATGCCGTAAAACTTATTTTAATAAAGGAACTTGTAAATTCAGCAGCTTGATTCAGCTTCTTCCTGTCAACCAGTAATGACCAACTATCCCTATTCTTGGGAACAGAGAAAAACTATCACAGCCAAAAATAATTTTTTTAACTACAGTACATCATTTTTGGCACTATTTTGCTTCCATTTCTTCCTCTCTGGAGAATCATTATGGAATTTAGTACTCCAGACTTGAAGTATCAACTTTGGTTTTTGCTTTAGGGCTATAATTGTAAGTTACTGGGGGCATTAATTGATGTGTTCTTTGTTCCATAAAACTTAAAGCAATACTGTTTAGTATTTTATCTCTTGTATCCTCACAGAAGTCTTGGAAAGTAGAAGTAGCCCCATGACCAATTTACTTTTAAAAACATGGAAATGTTCCTCAGTCGTACGCATCATCCTACCCAGTGAAATAAAGATGCCTACCTACTTATGACTTCATGATTAAGTGGGAGTCAGTTTGGTGTGTGTGTGTGTGTGTGTGTGTGATATTTAAGCTTTATGCAGGCAGATGCTTTGTCTGTATTGTTTATTGATGAATGGATGAGTGAAAGGATGGATGGATAAACAGAAGGATGATGAGTGGATGGGTGAATAAATGAAGAATGAATGAATGGATGGAAGATGGATGAATGGAAGGACAGATGGATGGACAGATGGGTAAATGAATCAATGGATGTTTAGATGGATGGATGGATAACATATGAGTATGTGAAGAGATGAAAGGGGGACAGATAAATGGGTAGTAGATGAATGGAAGAATGGATGCCTGGATAGATGGCCAACACTGCTTATCTTTACCAAAGATGTCATTTTATCCCCCAAGTGAGTCCACAAACAGAAAGAATCTCAAGTGGCATCCAGTAGGCATGCTAGCTGGGCAAATAGAAAATCCAGAGACAAAAGGAAGAACTAGGTTGGATTAGAAATGCATAGCATTAGTTGGAAGAAATCTTCAGGTGAGCAAAGCATATTTAGTTCAACAAGTTTGGGATTAAATAAAAATGCTGGGTTGAGAATTGTTCTTGCTCTACAATGTGTCCCAGGCTTGCGGCAGGATTAAAAGGAAATTTAGGGAGAGGCCAAGGGCCCTTCCCCTTCAATCTCCCAACTGAACCAGAATAACACCACTGGTATCATTTTTATATATTGTGACTCTATATAAAATTTTACTGAAGAGAGGCTCCCAATGGTTAAAACAATTTTTAAAACTAAACGGTAAACTAGGAGGAATGATGCCCTGCTTGCTTCACAGGATTATTCAAAGAATCAAAGGATGTAATATAAGTGAAAAGGCTTTGAAAACCACAAAGAGCTTTATAAGTATAAAACATTATCAAAATTATAAGAATTAAAAGTTCTGAGATTTTATAAAGTGCTAACTCATCTTAATTACGTTTGTCCCTTTTCCTTTCTTCCTTTCTCACCCATCCATTCAACCCTAGATCTTTGCAAGTTCAATATTTTTACAAAATTATAATATTGGTCGATCTTTTCCTTCCCTCCATTCCTATTACTTTTATCAAAGGCTGAGACTGTGAATATTAGACCAAGATAAGCAGAATTTGGTTGCAAGTATAAGAACTGGGGAATGCAAACAGATAGTTAGAAAGGAGTTTGATTCCCGAGGCAAATATTTTAGGGGCAGGGGAGTGGGGTCCCTGAAAGCATTCTTTCGGTCTGAACCGCATGAGTCATCTTGGGTTCTTAAAATCCTTGGGATTAAGTTAGTTCTTAGATCTTTTCAGTGTATGGCTCACCTTAAATCCAGGTTGAACCAGACTTCCAACAGCCTTAAGTTGCCAACAGCAATTCAAGCTCTTTGGGAAACCAAGAACCAATTTTTTTTTTTAAGTATATTTCAGACCAGAAATTTTCCTGATATGTTTTTGATATTTTGATACCATTCTTGTTATCTGCTGACACATAACAAAACAACCCAATACCTGTATCTTAAAATAACAGTAATCGTTATTGTTGTTGTCATTGTTAAGTGCCATCAAGTCTATTCCAACTCATAGTGACCTTATAGGACAGAGTAGAACTGCCCTATAGGGTTTCCAAGGAGGAGCTGGTGGATTCAAACTGCCAGCCTTTTTGGTTAGTAACCTTTCTGGTTAGCAGCCGAGCTCTTAACCACTGTGTTATCTCTTACAATTCACTGAACTGGCTAAGAGATGCTTTTAATGATCTCTCTTAGAGTCTTTCATGCAACTGTAATCAGATGTTGGCTAGGGCTGGAGTCCTCTAGAGGCTCAACAAGGAAGTTGGGAGACTGACCCTTCTCCCTTTCTCCTTATAGGTTCAGGGCCTGTCTACATGGCTTCTTCAGCAAGAGATTCAGACTTCTTACATGGTGGCTCAGGGGCCCCCAAAAGCAAATGCTCCAAGAGGTGGAAGCAGAAACTTCCCTTCTCCAAAAGGCTAGGCCTAGGACTGGCACAGTGTCACTCCCATTGTATTCTATAGTCAACACGAGCTACAGACCAGCCCAGCATTGATGTGGGAGGAAACTACACAAAGAAGGGACTATCCCAACGTATAGTTTATTCGGGTCCGTCTTTGGAGACTAGATACTGCACAGCATTACTATGAAAACTGCTTCTGTTGATAAAAAAATATAAAAAGCGGGGGGGCGGTCTTTAAAATCACATACATGATCATTCTTCATAATAACAAGGATCAAAAATATCTTACTGGAGAATATGAGTCCATTGACACACTTTAATTTTATACCGTCTGCACAGTGGCTATGATCACAAACTGAGAGTACATCTCTGCTTATAAACTAAGATTGCAGGAGTATACGCTTCGCAGTCTCAAGCTACTTTCTTATCCTTGACATGTTGGTGGCTTCTAAAAAATATGAAATGAAATGGTGAACTTGTGAGTGTGATTCAATACCATCCCTGAACACATAAATTTAGTACCTTCTTTAATTCGATTACAGATGATTTCACATATTTTTGATCATTCGGTTCTCCCAATAAACCTCGGAAGGAAGCAAAGCTCATGTGTGTTTGTGATTTCTGGACAATTTTATTGACATGTCATGTCTTAGATTGTCTTACTATTTTCATTTACAGTTGCCCAATCCACTCCAATGTGAGCAAGGGATGAGAAGAGCTCTAAATAGTACTTACTCAAATACATAATCTAAAAAATAAAGAGAGGAGCGAGAAAGAAAAAGTAAATCAAGGAAGTTCATTTCATAAACAAGATTGATAAAATGTTAACTTTGGAGCTTCATATAACAAAAGCTGTAACATTTTCTAAAATTCATATAACAAAAGTTGCAACATTCTCTAAAATTCATATAACAAAAGCTGCAACATTCTTTCAGCTGTAATAAGGAGAGTCATAGACTCAGAAAGCTGTCCTCCCGTTCAGATCTCTGACCTTCTAATCACCCTGCTTTGCTGGTTGTGATACTGTAAGAAGTCATGGCATATGTAATATAACTCAAAAGCATTGAGAAAAAGTAGTTCTTCCAAAGGCTCTACTCTCAACAACAAAGTGAAGTAATAATCTGGGTCAGGGGCAGATACTCCAATAGGTAAGGCAAACATGATGCTTACTTTGCTTACAAGATCATCTGTAGTAAACAATTTCACGTTTCCACCCTACCAAAGATTGTACTTCTAGGTTTGGCTGGCATCTGTCTCTCTCCCAACCCTCCAGCACCTTCCTACAGAATCAAAGCCTCTTTTCAAATTTACAATCCCTGACAGGGGCAGCAGAACCCTGGTGGTGTGGTGGTTAAGAGCTCAGCTGCTAACCAAAAGGTTGGCAATCTGAATCCACCAGCCTCTCCTTGGAAACCCTATAGGGAAGTTCTACTCTGTCCCATAGGGTCACTATGAGTTGGAATTGACTCCATGGCTACAGGTAAGGGAGGGGTGGATGACCCAGTAAGCAAGGCAAGCACAGGCTCACTTGTGCTTACTTACTAATCTGTAGTAAAGATGTGAAACCCATGTGAAATTATTCACTACAGACGCTCTGGTAAGCAAGGTAAGCACAAAATCTGCCCCTGATCTGGGTAAGATAACCCATATTATTTATATGACACTATTATTTGCTACAACATTATCTCTCCTACTCTACCTTAACCTGTAAATCCTATTATCAGTGAAACCACTTAATTGATAACTTAATGAGCATATTATGATTTGAGATAAATGTTTTCATAAGGCCATTTACTATCCTCTGTCCTGATCTAGCATTCTTAATAGCTTTTCATAGAAATGTTGCTTCTAGTAAACACAAAAAATGCAGTCATATAACTTGTTAAGAATATTATATTCAAGATTATAATTTTCAAAATACGTAATGTATTCTGTAACTTAGAAAACATAAAGATAGATTTTCTTCCTTTACTGCTATCTTGGGAGGCATTTAAAGGAGCCACCTTAAAGTGATTGCTGTGGAATCACATGGCCCTTCATGCATTCCGTCCATGATCACTTGAGCAGCTACTTGGTGTCAGAGGCCATGCCAGATGGTTCCTGCTTGCAAGGATTATAAAATCTCTTGTGCGGATAGACATGCAAGCAATAAAAACATGATAGATGGTACCACAGTGAGATGCACAAGTAGTGGAGGCATTAGGAAGCATACCTACAGTCAGCTTTGGGGGGTAGGAATAAGTTAATAGAAGAAGTAATGCTTGGAATAACACTTGAAGCACGAGGAGTAGTTTTCCAGTCTCATTAACAGGGAAAGCGAGTTTAAGAGAAATGGTATGTGCAAAATGCAGATGTGAGAAATTCCCGTGTGTTCAGATACTACAAGAACTCAAGGACTAGAGGACAGGAAAGTGCAAGTGGCACAAGGTGAAAGTAGGCATGTGGGGAGCAACCAGGTTGCGAAGGGCTTTGTTTTCCTCGCCAAGGAATTTGTCTCCAGTCTGTAGGCTATGGAATTGTGAGCAGAGGTGCGTCATGAGCAGATTTAGGAGCTATTAGGAAGACCTAGCTCAGGCCTCTAATTCCTAAAGAACTACATCTAAATCTCAGAGGCTACCAACCAACTAACTAACCAGTTGCCATTGAGTTGACTATGACTCATGGCGACCCCATGTGTGTCAGAATAGAACTGTGCTCCATAAGGTTTTCAATGGCTGATTTTTTTTTTGGAAGATCACTAGGCCTTTCTTTCAAGGTGATTCTGGGTGGACTCAAACTTCTAACATTCCAGTTAGCAGCCAACACATTAACTGTTTGCACCATCTAGGGACTCCTCAGAGCCTACAGACGGTGTCAACGTTCTCTATGAAGACACCAGCTAATCATTACTTCAATGGCCATATTATCAGTATGGTCATCTTAACTAAAAACACTGGATGATGACCTAAACAATCTAAGGAAACATCTGTTCCAATATTACTCTACTACTATTAATATTGGCCACTTCTGAGGTATGAAAGAAGAACAAGAAAGTTGCTCTTGTTTGAGCAAATATGATGTGCTAGACAATCTAGGTTTCTCAACCTAGAGTACACGGTTGCATATATATGTGTGACACATTTCCTAGTGTGTCAATTTGGCTCATAATTGTGCAGTAAAAGTAAAAAAAAGATATTTTTCAAAGTTGACATGATATTTTAAGATAAAAAAATGTGACTTCAAAAAATTGTGTTATAACCCACAATTCAAACTCCTCTCCCAAAACCCACCTTTAGCCCTTACTCCCAGGGGACACAGTCATTCTTCAATACAGTTATGGGCATGTCAATGGAAATGTCTGAGAATCCAGTGCTCCATAAATTATGTATGAGGAAAGATAATCCCCTTAGGAGGAAACATATTCTAAGGGGCTCATACATATTTTATATTTTGCTATAATTCAATGTTAGTCCATATCTAAGTTAACACTAAACATTTAAAGACATGAATAATAACACACTGGATTTTCTCCTCTTCTGTTTAGTGTCTTTCAACGGCCCTGCCTATTTCACGAGGTTATTTTATGGATTAAATGAGGAAATGAAAGCACTTTGTAAACTGTAAAGTGCTACCCTGATGTAATGTTTCATTAAGGAATTAACTCACAAATGGCGAGGACAAGGTGCCTTTTGAATGATGGTTTTCGTTCTTATATGAACTAGAAAGAAAATGCTCTCATGTGGTCTGCTGAGCAAAATGAAGGGCTGCGGCGTTGCCTGATATCACGGCACAGATGTGCAGAATTCTGATTGTCTACATCAGACAGTAGCAACGAGGCAGCGTGTGGAAACCCATCTGGTTCTCATATTGACTGAACGAGGTGCTGAAGTGAAGGATTTTTACTTAGCTGAATTTGAGCAAATCCTCCTGAGCTTTCACCAAATGATTAAAGACAGTGCAAACTGTCCTCAACCTGGTCCCTGTTCTTTGATGTACTCTGTCAGCAAACCCTCAGCTATCACATAAGACAAAGGGTAAAGAGGTGGATATCAGAACAGTAATCCCAGAGTTCTTGAGTGGTTTTGCTGAATTGTCACTGGTCTATTCAACTGAAAAGTTATACGTGAGACATTCTGAGGTGAACTAAACATAAAACAGACCTACCCATTTTTTAATGTTCTCAGCTGTGTGTTTGTGGGAAATATATGTCTTGGAGGCTTGCCAGGTTTGTTGACTGCCATGGCTGGGGTTTCTGCTTAATAATGGGAGGCGGGGCTGCTGGTGACAGAAATGCTAAGGCCAAACACAGAAGCCTGGCTAGAAAAAAAACAAACATTCTCCCAAGAAGACACACAATTAGCTCCATGTGTCCAAAGAAGAAAGTTATTATTCAGTTGGGCATTTTATGCCAAATGAAAAATACTTTACTTCAATCCCCTTCTGAGATCATGGTATGTGTTCTAAGACCACGGTATGTGCCTATGAATAGATTATTCCATGGGAGTAGAAATGATAAAAAGCTGATGCTAAATGAGGGAAGTAAGAAACACACTGACACTTTAAAGGATTAAGCTTGGTTCTTGGGTGTCAAGTGTTCTTTGCCAGGGTTATCCAAACTGCACCAGCAACATACAAACAAATTCTTACACTAATCCTGAAATCTACCAGATCACTATTATATGTGTTAAGGCCAAATACATTTGGAAAAAAAAAATGGGTTTTTCTCGTCTTATTAAAATATAATTTCCACTACAAGACGATCCCAGACAGTAGCCAAGGGATCCAATACAGTACTCACAGCCATGAAATATGGTTTCCAGTCAATCTAATGACATTGAAAACGCTTCTTGTACTTAAACTAGGAATACTGCAGGAAGACTGAGGGGCGAAGCCCACTGTTGGAAACCCCACATCCTCCAGATTACCTAAACTGATGCCTAAGACCAACACCAACCACCTGGAACTTACTCAAACTAGTAGAGTGCCTCTTGCCTTGGAATCATACATACACATAAGCAGCTCTGGGAGTTGGTCTCACTAAGTGGTTTATCTTGACATTAGGACATTATCAGCTCTTAAACTGGCGATCTTTCTGAATTCATAGACCTGATTTATACCCATTTTCATATGCATATTTTTCCTTATCCTCATCAAAATGGCTATTTGTGGTTATACTATGGTTGTCTTAAAACTCTGCTCTTATGCTCGCTACACAACTAACATGACCTTAATACTAAACCGAGCTTTACAGAGAGCTGGACGTGTAGGAGATTGAACTTCTCAAGAAGAGAGTGTTGGCTTTTATATTTGGTCTAAACAAAAGAGCAGCCTAACAGATACTTTCAATGGTCAGCAAGACTAGGTCTGTCTCAAAAACTCTCTTGATCAGATTCTATCATTACTATTATTAAAAATAAGAATACCTACGATTTAAGATGACACGCTGTTTTACAAACCACTGCATATATTATCCTATTTAATATGCACTTACAAAAATCCTGTGAAGTGGTTGTTATTAATGACTTCATTTCACAGACAGGAAAATTAAGGCTCAGAGGGGTGATGTGATGCATCCAAGCTCACACCACCAATAAGTGACAAAAGTGGGATTAAAACTCTGATTCTCGTTGCATACAATGGAATGTTATTCAGCCATAAAGAGAAATGAAGCTCTGACACAGGATACAACACGGAGGACCCTTGAAAACATTATGCTAAGTGAGGTAAGCCAGACACAAAAGGGTGGCTATTATGTGATCCCACGTACATAAAATACCTAAACTAGGCAAATGTATCAAGACAGAAAGTAGATTAGTGGTTACCAGGGGTTAAGGGGAGAGGGGGAATGGTGAGCTATTGTTTAATGGGTACTGAGTCTCTGTTTGGGGTGATGAAAAGGTTTTGGAGCAAAACGGTGTTGGTGATTGCACAACACTGTGAATATAATTAAACCAAAAAACCCGTTGCCATCAAGTGGATTCTGACTCATAGTGACCCTATAAGACAGAGTAGAACTGCCCCCTGGGGTTTCCAAGGAGCAGCTGGTGATTTGAACTGCTGACTTTCTGTTAGCAGCTGAACACTTAACCACTGCACCACCAGGGCTCCGTGAATATAATTAGTGCCACTGAATTATACACTTACAAATGGTTAAAATGTAAATTTTATGCTATATACAATTTATTATCTGATTCCTAATCTTAAGTTGTTTCCTACCATACTCATATTTCTCTTTCTATGTAACTAGAAGTCATTTTCTGCAGGTAGCAGAGAGAATGGAATTCAGGACTAAGTTTTTAAACTGAAACTTCAGTGAAGATGCTCAACTGCATAAGGCGTTCTCTCACTGTGAAGCAGGAGCTCAACGTGGTCTTTCTCATCTGTCAGTCCACATCTGTTTTGGCCACTTGGCACTTGGCAAGTGCATCCTACCCTCTTGTATTACTCTCATGTGGCCCTGGGCAGGACAGCAGCAGGAGGAGGAGAGGTAAGTGTTGTGGTTTCCTAGTCAGGTTGTGTCCCACACATTTCCTCCCGTAGGCGCTTACACATTATACATTCCTTCTTAGGAAAGAAAACTATTTGAATAAAATTTCTGACATGATCAAAAATATGAAATAGAAGTGCAAACTCAGCAATAAGTCACCTGCTTATCAACTTACCATCTTTTCAACTAAGAACATTGGCCAACATGACTCATATAGTTTATTTCATAAGGAAAGGTGAAGAAGCAAGATGCTTCCTGTTATTCTATGGGCTTATCTCTAAGAACAGAGGTAAGTGAGCAGATATAAGGAGAATGAGAATCCACTCCCAAATTCTTCACCTAGCTCTGCCCCTTCAAGATTTTCTTCAAGTTGGTAACCTCTCAGTACTCTTTAGCAGAGGAATAAAGAATGAACCCCACTAGATCAGATGCCTTCAGACCCAAGATCTTTTGAGACCACCCCACAGCCAAGAGATGGAAGTAGAAAAAACTAAGCAAACAACCTTCATATACTCTGGGGAGCCCCTGAGACCTAGAAATGCTGCTGATAACCCTCATCCTCTTAATAACATCCAGGATCTGTGACTCCATCCCCTCCCCATGAGCAGAGTTTCATACAACTAGAGAAGGAATACCCAAAAAAAACCCCATTCCTGTCAAGTCAATTCCGACTCATAGCGACCTTATAGGACAGCACAGAACTGCCCCATAGGGTTTCCAAGAAGTGGCTGGTAGATTCAAACTGCTGTCCTTTTGTTAGCAGCCAAGCTACTAGAGAACAAATCAACAAGTGGCCTCTTAAGTGATATTAACACTTGATCTTAACATCTGTCTCAAAGCAGACTGTCTCCATGGGACCACCTACAAATTATACACTAATCACGCACCCATTATATAGAAATATGTTTGTGAATTTATGAGCATTTCACACACCTCAAGACAGATGCTTTGGAAAATGTTGTTGACCACTATACTGGAGAAAATGGGCTCCTTTAGAAAGTGTTGGGTCTATCATTCCTTGATGAATTGTTTTGTCTCTGTTTGACCCAATGTTATTTCTTCAGTGTATATTAGCACTTAAGTCAATTCATATACTTCACCCAAGGATTTTGGCAGGCTGTTGACCAAAGTGTCCATTTGATAGTTAACAACTCTCTTATGTTAGATTCAGTAATTCAGTTTTAAACGTCCACACCATTTCTACATTCACTTTATATCTGCCTGTAAACCATAACGAAAGAAGTCTTGCCTTGGAAATTAACAAATGCCCTAAGCCTGGAACACAGTAGTTGCTCAATAAATATTCGCTGAGTAAAAATAACATGGACTCATCAGGCAGGATTTAAATACCAGGAATGATGGAGAGGAAGCATAGAGAAACCTATCAACTATCCAGAGTGGTATTTAGCAACCTCCATTCTGCACAGTGAAGAGGAGTTGTTAAACACAGACTGATATAAGACAGGTGTTCCGATGAGAACACTCAGCAGAAAAACAATGCTTTCCTTCAGCTAGAAATGCCACATTTCAGTTCTGTCTCCCAGTAAGGCAGGACTTTTCTTGGAAATATTGACAAAACCTTTTCTTGAATCAGAGAACTCCTTTAGTTATTTTCTTTCCTAACAGAAAGTATACCCAAGAGGACATTCTTTTTAACTGCTGAAAAATTAGGAAAGCACATACACTTTAAAAAAAAAAAAAAAAGTCACATTGGGTGAAGGTTGTGGAGGTAGACTGGTGTTCTTGCCATCTCACCAAGAAATATCCTTGTTCTTCTTTCCCTTTTGCTTTCTGGGTTTAAAGTTCTGTTATATTATGGAAAACCAGGGAGCTTTTACATAAATCATCTAAGTGCTGAGGTGACAGACGTGCTTAGAAGAGAATTCATGTTTTTGTCTCCAAGCTTCAATAGAAAAAAGCTTTTCTTAACTTTTCAGTAAAGATTCTTCCATAAATCAGTACCCCTCTCTTAAGTATTCTTCTCCAGAAAAATAAGTTAACACTATTTAGATTCTAGATTTATTCCAAAACCAAAGCAAAAGGTATGCCTTATGAATACCTTCAAGTACTATTTATTAGAATATGTTTTAGGTTCTTGTCAAACATTACCTATGGAACCAAAGGGCACAGCTGGCTGTCTTCACAAGGAGAAAGGAGAGGCAAATCTGGTTAAGGTGGCCTCAGAAAGCAAGAAATTGTTCAGATACTTCAGGTTAAGGCAACATACTTTTTACTGTTGCTTCCTTCTGGGCTGGAAATTTGCCTGGTACAGTCAGCCCTCCATATCCAAGGGTTCCACATCTGTGGATTCAACCAACCTCGCATTGAAAATATTCGGACAAAAAAAGAAAGTCTGTACTGAACATGTACAGACTTTTTTTCTTGTCATTAATCCCTAAACAATACAGTATAACAACTATTTACATAGCGTTTACATTGTATTATAAGTAATCTAGAGATGATTTAAAGTATACAGGACAAAGTGTGCCAGTTCTATGCAAATACTATGCCATTTTATATAAGGGACTTGAGCACCCATGGATTTTGGTATCTGCAGGGGTCCTGGAACCAATCTCCTGCGGAACAACTGTACATAGTAGGCATCCGATAAATATCTGATGAATGAATGAATGAACTAGATCAAAAATGAAGTGATTTAGGCAATATCAAAGATTGTAGACATTCAGGATGCAAATTTTAAACCTAGCCTTTCTGTAGCATGCCCTGAAAGGAAACTAGAGTGAGAGAAGTTGCTATTAAGGACTATTGGTTGAAATGCCACCACCCCATGCCATTCTACAGTTACACAGCAAAACATGGGCTGGGTTTCTGTAAGCCACTTTGGTGGAGGATTCCTGATCCCTTCAATGAGATGTACTCTTCCTTTTGGACTACCCATAGTACATTACTGGGAGTCCAGTACTTCCTGTACCACTTATTTGTTCTCTTTCTCATCAAAGCCAATCACCAGAGACCAGGTGAGTGCCAGGGTCTTGGTCCATCAGGTAAAGCAGGATAGAGTCAATAAGAAGGACAACTGAAATCCAAAGGCCACAGAGGGATGGTCTTCTCCCTCACTTTGAAGGGTCTCAAAGAACATTCTGAAAATTCTGGCATTGGCAGGTGGTGCTGATGTACTGGTAGGAGAATCAGACATGATCGGATGACCTGGTCCACTTTGTATATTGAGTTTTACCCTTATGGACCTCAGGATCCTTCTAAGATACCTGCATTTCACTCAGACACTGGCTGCCCTTCAGGATAGTGACAGTGTTATGAAGTAGAGTGAAAGAGTAAGGTATAAGGCCCCAGCAGTATTCTAAGTGATGGGGTGCAGCCAGAATGCTAATTTTGTGGTAGCAGGAAGGTGGTTAAAAGGTGTAGCCTTAACAGAGATTTGTCAAGTATTACTTTATATGCTTTTTTTGTCCATTGGCCCATGGATGGTAGATGGTGAACATACAGACATGGAAAGCCGTAAAGAATGTCCTTTCAACATCAAGAAACCAGCTGGGTCACTGCTGGAAACCTGGTGATGTAGTCCATGGAAGTGGAAGAGCTCGTTGGAGAATGGATCTGCTGTGACTAATGAACACTGCAGTGAAGTGTGCTTTTTGGTGGGCATCAATCTCTATCGGAAAAATATCATATGTTGTTGTTGGGTGCCACTGAGTCAATTCCAACTCATAGTGTATGAATATCAGTTTACCAACTCAAACGTGCAAGAAATGCCACATATCTTTACTTTCTTTAAAAAGGCAATTATAAGCTTACTTTCTACCATACAGGCAGGAAACTTCAGCCATTTTTGGGTACCTTCACCACTCCAGGACTATGCCGTGGTTCAGGGCTTTACACACTGCTACGCTGCTAAGGAGTCCTCTGGTCATAGATCATCTAACCATACTGTTTACTGCTGAGAGGTTCCCTTCATTTCTGCATGATTCTCCAACAGATTTCTGTAGCTCCTGTGATTGTGTGGAACAAGGGCATTGTATTAGTTTCCTAGGGCTACCGTTACAAAGTACCACAAGTTGGGTGACTTAAAACAT
Organism: Trichechus manatus latirostris; assembly: GCF_000243295.1. NCBI lineage: Eukaryota > Metazoa > Chordata > Mammalia > Sirenia > Trichechidae > Trichechus > Trichechus manatus. The sequence goes on along the minus strand of NW_004444054.1, from coordinate 7,937,432 downwards.
CAGAAATTTATTGTCTCATCGTTTTGGAGTCCAGAAGTCCAAAATCAAGGTGTCGGCAAGGCTGGTTCCTTCTGGAGCCTCTGAGGGAGAATCTGTTCCATATCCTTCTCCTACCTTCTGGTGGCTACCAACAATGTCTGTCTTCCCTCTGTCTCTCTGTGTCACTTCTCCTTTTTTATAAGGCATCCCTCACATTAGGACTCACCCTACTCCAGTAAGACCTCAGGCTATTTTCACCAATAACATCTTCAAAGACCCTATTTCCAACTAAGGTCATGTTTACAGGTTCCTGGGATTAGGACTTCAAGATATCTTCTTGGGGATACAATTCAATCCCTAACAGGCATTTTTGATAAGGCTGCTTATGAGTCCTTTCTGCCAGGGTGTACCATGCAGTCATTCCTCTTAGGAGTCTTACCACCTCCTCTGGATGCCACTTGGAAGAATCACGAAAGTTCCTGCTGCTCTTTTCACCCCTTCTCACCTACTAGCTTCTGGAAATATTTATTTAGTCTGAGGAAAATTCTTCCTTGGTCGTGTTTCCTCCAAGTCAAGCTGCTGCTTTCTACATGCCATTCCTTCCCTGGAGACTTTGACTTTTGGAAGAAAAAACCAGGAAGTTTTGCAGACAGCTTCTGCTCTCCACCCTGCCACAAAATTTCCCTGGGGCAAAAAAGCACAAAGGTATGCAAGCTTTATACTAGGATGCGGGGAAGGGAAAAAGGAAAATCACAGAGGGAAACAATAAATAAATAAATACTCAGCTATACACATAAAAGGGATAGATCAGAGATGACACTCAGATTAACAGTATTCTAGAGGTGTTTAGGATTTCCTTATGCTAGGCCCCTAACTTGGACCCAGGTGCCCCGGGTTGTATATAATGCAACACCTCCAATTTGCCCTAATATGGGGCCAGCAGAACTCCACACAGCCGTAAATATTCAATATTCTCAAATGGACCACAGTAACTTGCCAGGTTACAATCACCCACCTCATACAGACGACTTTGCCATCATTCTGTCCCTTCCCGGGGGCTACCTATGTGACCTTGAAGCTGTTTTTGCCAACCCCGTGGATGATTTTTGTTATCTGCAGGTGAACTGAATAAAGACATTTTCCCAGGTGAGCATCTGCTAAGGGAGGCCATCTCTGGAAAGGTATCCCCCTGGAGGTCTGGGCTGCTTGCTGTATACAAATGTTGGAAATGCAAAGAAGTAGGAAGGGTGACTCCCTTTGTTGTGAACTGTATCATCCTGCTTTCTGCAGCTGCCCCAAGGCTGCGGGAGTCTGACTGCACTATCAGTGAATGTCACTCTCCTTGCACAGCCTCTGTATCTCAAAGGCAGCCTGGATGGTAAACAATTCTCTGCTGCTTATGGGGCTGCCTTCCAAGAGAAATTAGTACAGGAGTTCCAGACTGGAATCTACTAGCTACAAAGTCTCCATCCCCAGTCCTACGTGAGAGAAAAATTAGAAATCCAGAAGTGTGCATTGCCGGCCATAACCCTGTCCTCATGTGTCTGGGGGAAGAGATAATAAAGTTTGCACTGAGAAGCTCACATCCGTTAATTTCACAAAATGTTCCTGAATAATTCCCAGGACAGAGACTCCAGGAATTCCCAGGCACTTCCTTCCCAGCTCCAGCCACTTTGTGGCTGCCCACATCTCAGCTCTTCCTCGAAGTCAAGTTCAAGAAAATAACCCTGTTTCCAATCTCATTGCAAACCTGGTGCACCATGCGGACTGGCATAAATTCATTTTTGAAAGACTAGGGTCTCTGGCTGCGGTGGGGTATGTTGATGCAAATCATGCTTGGTTTTGACTTATAGCAGATTCTCCAGCAGAAGCTGGATGACACCCCACAGTGGGCAGTCATTTTAGAATGAATAAGTGAAGAAGGGGCCAAGGTCTGGACTGCTTGGAAGCCACTGCCTTTTTACGATTAAGCCACTAGAGCAAAGGGTAGGGGGACCCACCATGAAAATTCAGAGTGGCTCTTTTGCCCTAAAGAGTTTGTATCTAGCCCACAATTGCAGCTGGGTGTCAGAGCCACAGGTCACCACAAAAGCAGAGGCTGCCTTATGGTGCAGTCATACGGAGTGAAGAAAACCTGCCTCCCTTCACTGTTGCTTGGGATGAGGAGATTCAAACAAAGGAAACAAGGGGTAAGGACTGAATTGGGAGTCACTGCAATGGCTCCAAGGAGCTCTGGTGGCACAGTGGTTAAGCACTCAGCTGCTAACCAAAAGATCAGTGATTCAAACCCATCAGCCACTCCATGGGAGAAAGATGTGGTAGTGTGCTTCCGTAAAGATTACAGCCTTGGAAACCACATACGGCAGTTCTACTCTGTCCTATAGTGTCACTATGAGTTGGGACAACAGGTTTTGGTGTTTTGGGAGTGGCCCCAAGGCTGCTAGGGTCACCATGGGACAAACAACAATTAGGGTGGCCTCTGGAAGCAAAAAGCCATTCTAAGCTAGGAAGACTGTAAGAACCATATTTATGATGTGAGGTATGTAAGGGAATCAATGCCAGTGGGGCCAACAGATCCAGCCTGGGAAAATGCCCTTGTGGACCGTAGCTCTGACCTTGAGTGGGGAGGTGAGGACAGCTAGTAGGGGTTGAAGGATCAGACATCAGTGGAGAAGCTAAAGGCAAGATTGAGTACTCTTTGAAGTTGTTTTAGTGGGTCACGTCTCAAACTTAAAGGTTATTATGATCAACTAAACAATAGTAGGGAAAACGACATATTGATATATGTCCTATATTTTGTATTTCTAAAAATATGTATGTAGGTTTACCCTGCCTGCATGCTTTACTAAGATGCAGCAAGAAACAGCGACCCTGGTTTCTGTAAAACTGCCATTCCTTTGTGTTTAACTAGTATACTGAAGCAAGGAACAGAGCAATGCTGTGATCATGAGTGATTAAAAAATACATTTTTATCCAACCATACTGTAGATTCTTAGCACGGGTTTCTTCCTGTCCTGCCTCCCTGAGAGAATCATAATTCCGTCAAGACTTGAGTCTTCCATCTGACTTCAGGATTTGTCTCCTCACCGGGTGTTAGTCCTCTGGCACCCCAAATGTAGCCCTAACTCATTCAACAATCTCACAGTCATGCGCCAAAAAATTGATAGAAATATATTCACTAGATATGAAATCATGTTACAGTGTAATCCTTTCCTGTCTTGCTGCCAGGTGCTTCCTATGGTAAAGCTGGACGCAAGAGCCTCAACACTAGTGAGGTGTGATTTTTGGTAAGCCAGGCAAATTGAAAGATATGATAAAGAGTTCTCCATCTAGTCAACCAAGAACATCGATGAGGCAGCGGTTTTCTGCTAATGTTGCCCAAAGGCATGACTTTGTTTAAATTCTTTGTAAATGTCCAAATAGAAATGCTGATGCAAATGAATATTATGTGTGTCTATTAAAAATTTGCAGTGTGACTTTGCAGGCAATTTAAACTCCATAGATAAATCAAATATAACTTATCAACGTATCAACAAATATTTATTGTGCATTGTTTGTGCTCTAGGCACAATACTAGGCTTGTTTCTGGAACAGGCCTAGTATAAAATTATACCACCGTGTCCAGACCCTCAAGGAGTATATTTTAAAAAAAATTTCATGAAAAGATAACTAGCATAAAAGCAAGGGAAGAAATCACAAAATATATATACATATTTGACTACATAAAAATGTAAACTTTTATTTCTCAAAATACAAGCTTATCAGATAAGCAGCAAAATGAATATATATATATTTATGTTGCACCAAGGATAATGTATTTGATATATGAAGACGTTATATAAGATAGTGAGATCCCAGTAGATAAATGGTCCATGAACATGAACTTATAAGAGGACATATAATGGCTTGTAAATATTTGAAAAAAAAATTAACCTCAGTAATTAATCAAAGAAATGAAAATTAAAACAGAAACAGAAAGACAATTTAACTTACCAATTCAGCAAAAATATTTTTCATAACTGACAAAAGTCAATCTATTCTTGTATGAATCTTAGAAGTGAGAAAAAGATACAAGTTATCTATATTACCCCCCAAATATAGCAACAAAATGGAAGGTAAAATCCACATCGATAAATAAGAAAAGAGAGAATCTCTGAAAAAGATCATTTTTAAATTAAAAAATTGGAGATCTTCAGGTATTTGGATGAAGGCAGTTTTCCGCCTGGGGATCTTTTTCATCTCCTGAGAAATTAGGAAACAATTTTGACCGTGGGGAGTTGGAAAGAGAATATGAGACTTGGAAAGGCTTCTATATTAAGCAACGTAGTCAACTGCATCCTCACATTTGACATAATTGTAAGTTTCAAATGGTTCTTTTTCATATCGGCCATCAACATGAGCTAAGACCATCATATCAAAATTCCAGTAAAGCAATTCTGCAGAGGGTCAGTACTAGCTCTCTGCTGATATGTCTTAACCCAGTGTATTTTAGAATAGAAGGAATAGATGGTCTGCATATTCTTCAAAAATACCCCCAACTGAGTTTCTATAAAATAATGGATGACAACTATATCAAGGCAGTTGTTGTGCTGTTCATTAACACATGTTGTTCACAAACCCATGCGCCTTAACAATCATGCTGAGGGTAAAGTAACAGCTCTTCTAAAAACTGTGGAGCTTAATAAGGATTCATACCTGAGCCAAGATATAACTGTAGGCAGGACCAAGAGTCTCCTTAAAGTGCTTTGTGAATCATAAAAACAAATGTGCATCAACAGCTTTGTGTAATGGTGTGCTCATGATCACAACATTTTAGCCTAGAAAACTTGAAAAGCGAATGGAAAGTGTAACTCACCTTATTCGAAGAAATATGTCAACAATGCACCCGAACGACACCTTCCTTAGAGCAATGCAAAGCATCATCCAAAACAAGTGCACGCTCAAGTGAAGTACACAAAAGAGTTCTTGAATTATTTGTGGACCAATTAAATGTTGGAGAACATGTACCCCAAATAGTAACTTTGTTTTTGAATATTGATCTGTGACCCTTCTTCACGGTGATAATTAGTTGTTAGGGTCATTAGCTTTTCAGGGCACTCACAGTTCAGGATAATGAAAGCCAACCGCATACATATCTTTTATGTCTTCTAAAGGAGAAGAGAAGTTATCCAACCCATTCAAAAGGAGCATATGCACTTTAAGAAACTAATTTAAAAGTCACCAGAAAGCATCTTTTTTTTTTAACACATATCATTTTTTTTTTACATTTTCATAGGCAGAATTCCTTAGCCTGTTTAAACATGGGTATGGGTTTATGTTGAGTTCAAGCGGTTTAGTCCAAAACCAAAATCCACAAAATGAAAGCCTGAGTAAAAGTCAATAAAAGCCATATATATCCAGCATTGATTTCAGATTATTTTTCCAAGAGGATGTAGAGGATAATGATAGTTTGAGATAGAATCACCATATCTCAAATCTACACATTCCTCATAAAAAGCACTGAGAAAATGAGACTTGCAGTTTTTTTAAGCATGCAGGTGGCTTACTTTTAAGGTGAAATTTCTAATAAACAAATAAGCCTATAATTTGAGAGGATAAACAATGTTCTAGCCTTAAAAATAGGATAAACTACATTTTGGGTTTATCTAGTACAATTCATTGAAAATGGAATCCCATTGTTAAGTAATTCCTCAAAAGCTTGATAGACCCCAAAAAAACAAAATTGGTTCCTCCTGAGCACATTATTAAACTTGATTGTTTTCACCAGCAAATAATCAGCATCTCAAACTTTACACATTCAAGCAGAGTTTCTTATCTCCTCACCTTTCCCACATCTTTCGCATCCCAGCAAATAACTCTATCACTGCCCACCCTCCACCCCCTCACCTGCTCAGGCTAAAAAACCTACTATTTTATCCTCACATCCCACATCCAATCCCTCAGCAAATCATGTTGGCTCTACCTACAAGATCTAACCAAAATGCAGCCTCTTCTTATCACTTCTACTCCTACCATTCTACTCTAAGACACCATTTCCCCTCAACTGGAGTATGAAGTAGCCTCCTAACTAGACCTCCAGCTCCCCCTCTTGTCCACCTTCAGACAAAATGATACACGATGACCACAGCAACTTTTAAAAGCACAAATCATGTCACTCTTTAGCTCACAAAATCCACTGTGGCTTTCTATCATTCTTGGAATAAAGTCCAGACTCTTGACCATGACCTACAAAGCCATTTCCAGCTACTTGCTTTCTTTGCTGTAACTACAATGTTCTTCTTCCAGATTTTCACCGAGCTTACACCCTCACTTTTCTGTCTCCAGTCAAATCTTCCTTAAAGTGATCTTCCCTGATAGCCCTCTCTAAAATATTCACCTCCAACTTCTGCTCATTGCTCTCTATGCTTTACCTTTCCTGGATATCTTCATGTCGTTGTTAGTTGTCATTGAGTCACTTCTGACTCATGGTGACCCCACGCGTGCCGAGTACAATTGCTCCGTAGATTTTCAAGGCTGTGACCTTTCAAAAGCAGACTGCTACACTTGTCTTCTGAGGTGCCTTTGGTTGGGTTCGAACAGCCAGTCTTTCTACTAGTAGCCAAGCGCTTAACCATTTGCACCACCACCTAGGGACTTCTGGATAGCTTCATAGTATTTATCATATCTATATCTGTGTTTTTTATCTGACTTCCCTGCTGGAATATTAGCTCCATGAGTGCAGGGTCCTGGTTGTATTCACAGCTGTATTCCCAGCCTTCAGATGCATACCAAAAACACAATATTCACTCAATGAATACTTGTAGAGTGAATTAATAAGAAGGACAATTTTAAAAAATTGGGTGAGATAATGCTAAGCCTTACTGATAACAACTAAAATCCACTCCACTTAAAAGAAATTACCACGTACTAGCAAGTAATGTGAAAAATGTCAAGAGACTTCAAAATGTTTATTACATCAACTTCATTACGTTATGGCCATGCATTACATTTTGTGTGTAATGCAATTAATACGTACAATGTCAATTATGTTGTACTTTTCATTTATCTCATAACTAGCTCTTCAGGTTTTATAATATATTGTGCATGCTGACTCAATTGAGCCAGAAAAATAAATGTTTATTCTTGTTACTTGACATAATAAAATGTTTATCCTCCTTGGATCTGATATTTCAAATTTTGTAAATTTGTCTTAAGGGAATTATTCAAAACTTGTGCAAAAATGTAAGCGTAATGAAAAATGTATGAACAATAAAAGAAGAAAATCTAACAACACCCCAGAGGTTTCATTCTCAATCTGCACCCAAGATCTTCCAGAATAATGACTGTTTAAGTGGACAGGGCAGCTCCCAAACTACTTGATCAATCTCTCATCATTTCACTGAACCTGAAACAGAACGTTTTCCAATAGCAAACGTCTCTTTCTCCTTTTAAAATTGATATATACTTATGTTTTAATGGGAAATCAGGAGAACGTTAGAGAGTACATCAGGGAGATACATTCTAAAGGGCCTTCTTTTTACTACTGATTTAGGAAATAATATTGGAATCATTTATTCCCTCTTCTTGAGCATAGAGAATGTGACCCAGCTGGAGGTGGGCTCACAAGGACTCACAAGGACACATCAACTGGGCCCTGAGATAAAGACAATAGATGGGACAACCTTACAAACTATCTTTTAGGTAAGAAAAGTATCTTTTAGGGAACCTTTCACATAAAGCCAATCAAACAGAATGCAAAAGACTTTCCACTCTTGTCTTTTTCTATTAGCATTTAGTGAATAGAAGATTTGTTGGACCAAAGAAGACCTCCCTGACCTGACTGAAAGCTGTACCAATGATTGTTAAGAAAGGCAATTCAAAATGGAGGATCACGGTTTCTAGCTAATCTGCGAAAAGGTGAAGCTTTCAATGGTTTTGCCCATTTGTAATGTTAATACATACTGATGACTCTGTAATGTTCTCTGGTCTCGGGCAGACATGGCTGGCAGCGTGTTTGTCCGTTTTCCCACTTCTGTCTGTTCTGTGATATTTCCTTGCACTCGGGCAGACATGGCATTAGCAGCATGGCTGTCCGTTTCCCATTTCTGCGGTTTTGAAAATGCCGAATAAAATTTTTTTGCTTTACTAAACTTTCTGATGTTTTTCCCCTACAACACTATCAAGAAGGAAAACAAAATACAAAAGATGTTAGTGCTTATTTGTAAGAATGGCGTGGCAGCATCGTCTGACCTCCTCTAACTTCACAAAGAGGAAGGAAAATCAAACCAACCACCCAAGGCTGATCCCTAAGAAGCAGGGGTCAAACATGCCCCTCTCTCCGCCATCTTTGCGGACTCTCATACAACTGTCCCACCCACGGCACTCTCTATTTCCCTGCTGAGTTCGATAATTCATTGTAACAGCCACACAGAACTCACAGATCATACTCACAATTATGGGGTTTGTTAGGGAAGTAACAGGATACAATTCAGGCTCAGGAACACTCAGGATACAGTTCTTCCATCAGGGCTGCCTCTTCCCAGCCTTGCTCACAGGCACGCCTCTCCCTGGGCCTGGGCCTCTGCCCTGCTCCGGCAAGTGCTACAGTTCTGCTGATAAGTGCCCGGAGACCCTACTCCGCCTGAAAGCCTTAGCCCGAAAGCCCTCAGCTCTAGCTCCATCGGTCGGCAAGCCAAGCTCTACTACGTGCCCGGGGGGGGGGGGGCACCACACTCCGCCAGCAAGCCTCGGCCTGAAAGTCCTCAGCTCTAGTTCCGTGAGTCAGCACACCTAGCTCCACCACCTGCCTGAAGGCACCCTACTCCGCCAGCAAGCCTCCTGCCCAAAGGCGCTCAGTTTTCTCACACTGTGGGCCATAAAGCCCACTGTGCAGTCTCCTGCTGATCTCCCCCGCCGCCATTTCTCTGGCACCGCTTCTGCCCCTCCCCCCTCCCAAGAGCTTCTGGGATGGCTCCTTTTAAGCCTAGTGGGATAGCAAAGCTGACCAATCCCTACGTTAGGGTTCCATATACCTTATTTGCATAGTCCCATTCCCATATGTGTGTCATGAGCTTTAGTGGCATTATTAGCAAGCTATCTAATCCTCTTAAATTAAAAAAAAAAAAAAAACATTGCCGTGGAGTCCAACTCACAGCAGCTCTATAGGACAGAGTAGAACTGCCCCCATTGGGTTTCCAAGGAGCAGCTGGTGGATTCAAACTGCCAACTTTTTGGTTAGCAGCCAAGCTCTTAACCACTGTGCCACCCGGGCTCCATCCAATCCCCTTGGTGGGCCATAATTACCTAATTGTATTTACTTGCTAGCCTGTGACGAGCAATTTCACATGGGTTTCAACACATATTTGATGTAGTGGGGGACAGATGAAATTGTGCATTGCAGACTGGTGGAAAGGCACAATTGGGCCCGTGCATACCTTGTTTATTGGGTAATCCGGCCCTGCTCCCACCCAATCACTTGGGTGGGAGTTAACAAAACCATGGCGAGAAAAGCCAAACAAAAGCCATCCATTGCACTACCCTATTCAAAATGGAAAGTCAGAAACCTTAGAAATAGTTGCTAACAATGATCTTCTTCTGATGTATAGATCAATGGAGCAGAAGTAACGGTCCAGTAAGTAAATATGGTCAACTGACATTTTTTGACAAATATGCCAAGGCAATTCAGTGGGGAAAGTATAGTCTTTTCAACAAATACTGCGAGGACAATTAGGTATTTACATGCCAAATGACAAATTTAGACCCTTATCTCACACCAGACACAAAAATTAACTCAAAATGTATCCTATATCTAAATGTAAAAGTTTCGTGTAATCTAAATCTAATTTCAATATAAAATGCTTCAAAGAACATCACTAAGAATATTAAATGACAAGTCACAAACTGGGAGAAAATACCTGCAAATCATATATATGACAAAGAACTTGTATCTAGATTATATAAAGAACTCTTACAACTAAAAAACAAGGAGACAAACAACCCAGTTTTAAAAATGGGCAAAATATTTGAATAGACATTCCATACAAGAAGACATACAATGGCTAATAAGTACATAAAAAGATAATCAACATCATTAGTGGTTGTTGGGTGCCACTGAGTCAATTTTGACTCATAGGGACCCCATGTGACAGAGTAGAACTCCCCCATAGGATTTTCTAGGCTATAATCTTTATAGAAGCAAATTCCGAGGTCTTTCTTCCACAGAGCAGCTGGGTAGGTTTGAACTGCCTACCTTTCATTTAGCAGCTGAGCGCTACCAGTGCTCCTCCTTAGTCATTAGGGAAATGCAAGTTTAAAAACCACAATGAAATACCAGTACACACCCAGTAAAATGGCTATAATCAAAAGATAGACAATAACAAGTGCTGACAAGGATGTGGAGAAACTGGAGTACTCAAGATGGGAATGTACAATGGCAAACACACTTTGGAAAACTGGTAGTTTCTCAAAAAGTTAAACATGAGCTTAGAATAAACCCCAAAACACGAAACCCACTGCTGTCAAGTCGACTCCAGTCATAGCAACTCTATAGGACAGAGTAGAACTGCCCCATAAGGTTTCCAAGGCTGCAAATCTTTACGGAAGCAGACTGCCACATCTTTCTCCCGCAGAGCGACTGGAGGGTTCAAACCACCAAACTTTTGGTTAGCAGCCAAGCGCTTTACCACTGCACACTCCACTAATTTTACTCAAATTGTATCTATCCAAGATAAATGAAAACACGTTTCCATGCATAGACTTCTATACAAATTTCATGGCAACATTATACATAAACCAAAGGAAAAAAAAATACCAAGCCCATTGCTGTACAGTTGATTCCCACTCAAAGTGACCCTATAGGACAGAGTAGAACTTCCCCATAAGGCTTCCAAGGAGCAGCTGGTGGATTCAAACTGCCAGCGTTTTAGTTTTAGCAGCCATTATACATAATAACAAAAATCTGGAAATTTTCTAAAGGTGCATCTATTGGTGAACGGATAAACAAAATGTTTATTCATACAATGGAATACTGATCAGAAATAAAAAATTACAAACTATTAATACAGATTACAACCTAGATAAACCTCAAAAAACATTATGCTACACGAAAGAAGCCAGATGCAAAAGACTACACATATTGTATGATTCCATTTACATAAAAAGGTTCAGAAAAGGCAAATCAATAGAGACAGAAAGCAGATAGGGTTGCCTGGGGCTGCATAGGAGCAAAGGTTTACTGCAAAGTCCCAGGGATTTGTTAGGGTGAATGAAATGCTTTAAAATGACATTGTGGTGAAGGTTACACAACTCTATAACTAATAATCCTTAAACTGTACACCTGCAATGGGTGAATTTTATAGTACGTAAATTATACCTCAATAAAACTGTAAAAAAAAAAATGATAATAACCAGCTAGAGTTAAGGGCAGAGTGGTATAGATGAAACAAGTTTGGAAATATGTTGATAATTCTTAAAGCTTGACCACAAGTAATATAAGTTTATAATACTATTCCTTCTACTTTTGCATATGTTTGAAATTTTTATAATAAAAGTTTTAAAATATACATCTAAATTACTGTAAAATTTCTTCTGAACATTCTATTCTTGACTTGGTTTAATTTGCTAATCCTAACTACATCCTTGTTATTAACTAAGCCGATAAAACCTATTCTACGTATCAGTACAAAAGAGAAAGGTGCATGCTGTTTCCCGTTTTCTAAATGGTAGTCCAAATCTCCCAAGTGTTTATACTTTTCAGACGAAGATTTCCTGTGCTTCTGCTTGTAAATTCCACGTGTAGAATTCAGTCAGACAAATATCCTCATACTCATCTCCTCCTGAGGCCGACTCCACTCCAGGACTTGATCATTAGAGTCCCAAGGCCACCGTGGAGACCAAGGCAATGCTAATACTGATCTGCACGTCTGAGCTGTCTTTAAAGATCATCAATCCAAACCCTTAGATTTACACTTATGTAACTCCAAAATTCTCCCTCAACCTTGGAATTACTTAAGTTTTCAAGAAATCTTTTAGATTTCAGGGCAGACTTTCTGATACTTCTCCTTATCTAAGCGGAATGCCTGAAATGACCCCAGTCCAGATCTCTTCCCCAAAGCCAGACTTAAATATAAGCCAATCTCTGTGGAAAGTATGGAGAAGGTCATGCAATCATTCATGTCTTAGTAACTGTTTACATCAATTCATTTTTTCCTATGACCACATTTACTGAGGTTTGCTGAACTGAATTACGGATACAAAGCCTTGGATAACAAGTCTCCTGACCAGCATTTTTAACTCAAATGGCAAAGAGGTAACCAAACTGATGTTATGTAATTCTTAAAGGGTATACCATGAGAGGCAAGAAATAAACCTTTTGTTTTTCACACTTTTAGACTAACCTCTCCAGCTAATCTCAGCGGGTAATAGTTAGTGACATTCTACAGATAAAAAAAGAGGAGGAGGAGAAGGAAAACAAAGAGATGCTGGAATTCTAGAACCCTAGAATTTCTCTCACAATTTTTATTATTTCAGAAATGTTCCTTTATTTTAACTCTTAAAGGTGTATTTTTAAGGGTAAAATCATGACTCTCATATAGATATACAATGAATATATGTCAAAGATTTTACTTAATTCTTTATTTAAAAAAAAACAACCATTGCCCTTGAGTCAATTCTGACTCATAGTGACTCTATAGGACAGAGTAAACCCACCCCATAGGGTTTCCAAGGAGCAGCTGGTGGATTCAAACTGCCGACCTTTTGGTTAGCAGCCTGAGCTCTTAACCACTGCACCATCAGGGCTCCGTTAATTAACAAGTGAATCCAAAAAATATTACAAACAATTCAAAAGAGTACTCAATATACTACACATTTATAATCAGATAAGGAACACTGAAATGGATTTACAATAGTGCAAAACTGGCAATATCCACAGGAATAACAATCAGTTAGATGTCACCAAACAACTTGCATTGCTATGGAAAGGAATGATTTGCATTGTTATCACTTTTCTAAAAGTTAACTTTTATTCCCACAGGGTTGTAAAGAATCTTAGTCAAGGTCAAACAAAGGCAGAGATAAGTCAGATGGATGAGCCAGCAGGTCAGGACACCCATTAAATTTCCAAGTCTTTCACAATGTTTCCTTATATAACCTCATGAGTCTTCATAATAAAAATGGTATTTAATTATTGAACATGTCAAAATAAAATTCACTGGCTACTGAACATTTTTCAAGGTTGTCCCAATATCATTTCTATTCTTCCAATCTTTGGAAGCTGATTCGGTTCTAACTCTACCCTAGAAATATAAATCCAATTGAGAATAGGGCTTGGCAACATGGTTTTCTCAAAAGTACTTCTAAGTGTTGGGACTTCTAACACTAGAAATCTAATGAAGGGCTCCTGTGTGCCTGAGGAAACTGTCCCAGTATCCAGTAAATGTCACACAGACTCCTCACCCCCCCAACCTAGAGGCCCAAACCCAAAAACACAAACCCATTGCCATCGGGTCGATTCCGACTCATAGAAACCCTATAGGACAGAATAGAACTGCCCCGTAGGGTTTCCAAGGAGCACCTGGTGGATTCAAACTGCCTACCTTTTGGTTAGCAGCCATAGCTCTTACCCACTAGGCCACCAGGGTTTCCTATTTAGGCCCAGAAAAACTAAAATACCAGACCTTCCCAAATCCAACATTTGCCACTTAACTAAAGGTAAACTTCTGTTTTAGAAGACCAGAGACTATTTTTCCCTAAAGTAAGTAAGCCTTAGTCTCCAGTTCCTATAATTCTTAAGTTTCTAAACACTTTTTGAGCAATCTGTCAACATTGTAGCTACTTCCAAAATGCAGGAAGAACTCTTGTTCTGCATCTTTCATATTATGTTAAAAAGGACTTCATGCTGCTTTCCACTTGGTTTGTTTCCCATCCCAAAAACAGAGGCCAAAAATGTTTCTTCATTCCAGCTGCTTCGGTTCCTCATTTCACTCTCCAAACTGTACTTGGATGCTCCTATTATGTACTCAGTGATTTAAAGCATAAACTGTGATTAATTATCTTTGTTTGGCTAGACCGCTATGGGTCAGAATCAACTCGAGGGCAACAGGTTTGGTCTGGTTAAGGAAAGAACAGGGTCCCAGATCCCACAAGGTCCCTTCCTAAGGAGGCTTCACCAGATCATAATCTGCTGAATGGATGAGGGTTAGAGTAACCAAGCTTAGTGCAAGCCTAGTCCTTGAAGACTTGAAGTGAATGGAAGAGATAAATTAGGGCCCTGCCAAGTCCTCCATGATTTATCTATCTATAATGACAATGAGACACTCAGTCCCCAGGTTAAGAACGTCCTACTTATGGACAACTTGTACTTAAGAATGGACTGCCACAAGGCTATTGCATTAAAAATTTGAGTTAAATACAATGGTTCATAATGACAAACACACGCACTACTTGATGCATCACTACCTGACGCTCATGAAAACACTGCGCAGCTTCAGGGGTTCGTAGGCTCAAGGAAGGAGAACACCGTCCGCCATTTTAAGTCAAATCATTTTGCCTTAACACTGTGTTGTGTTGCTGTGTATTTGGCTTAAATTTTCCTCTTATTTATCCTTGTAACCATGCCTCCAAAGTGTAAATCTGATGCAATTTCTGGTGATGCATCAAAGAAAAGGAAAACAATCATGACTGAAAATAAAGTGGAAATAATAAAGTGATTGGAAAGTGGTGAAATGCCATCGGTCATTGGAAAAGCATTAGGCTACAGTCGGTCAATGATCAGAACAATTTTAAAGGGTAAAGTGAGAATAATGGGGCATGTGAAAGGCTCTTCCCTGACGAAAGCTATAATCGTTATTAAGCAACACAGTGGTTTAATTACTGAAATGGAAAGGCTATTGATAATTTGGTTAGACAATCAAAATCAGTGTTTAATAAGCGTATTAGCCTTACTTTAGTGCAAGAAAAGGCTTGAAGACTTTTCAATGATTTAAAAGCTGTACATGTGGCAAGTGAAGGTGATTGTGATGAAGAATTTGTTGCAGGTAGGTGTTGGTAACTGTTCTGACTTACCTACAAATTCTACTTAAAAACAGACTTAGGAATGGATCTCCTTTGTAACCTGGAGTCTGCTTGTATTATGACTATCATTTACTATGTGTCATACATATTTTATGTTTTATTTACAAATAAAAACTTATCAATTATCCCAGAATTTCATTAGTGTAATTTAACAAGTATAGATGTTTCGAGTAGAGAGACCTCATTGCCCTCACTACAACTATTTCACCTACTTAAATGAGATATTATTGGTAGCAGCACTAACTATCATGTAGAGGTGTCATATAGCTCTAGTACTTATACTTACATGATAGACCAACCCCAGGAAGAGACAGGAGAACATAATTTGTTGCTATTTCAGCATGACTCTTTTCTCATGCAGTTAAATGCTCAGTTCAAAACTTACCACAATAGAGAAAGCAATGTTCAAAACTTACCACAACAGAGAAAGCAATGTCTAGGGACGGTTAGAAGTACAACCAGAATGCTCCTTAGAAGCAAGGATGGTGAGACTTTGTCTCACTTACTTTGGTCATGTTATCAGTTGAGATCAGTTCCTGGAGAAAGACATCATGCTTGGTTAAAGTACAGGGTCAGCAAAAAACAGCAAAACTCTCAACGACATGGACTGACACGGTGGCTGCAACAATGGGCTCAAGCATAACGATTGTGAAGATGGCCAGGCAATGTTTTGTTTTGTTGTACATAGGGTTGCTATGAATTGGAACCAACTCAACCGCACCTAACAACAACAACAACAGGGAGTGTTCTACACTTCATATACCAGATGGACCTACACACCCCCAAGGCTGACTAAGATACATATGAGTTCCTAGTGATCAAGTCAGCTCTAGGAAGAATGTAAGTTCCTGGATAAAGGAAGTACATAGAGTCTCCATAAAATGGAGCAACAATTAGGCACTGGTCCCAGAACCTTCCATGCCCAAAAGAAGGTAAGAGGCTCAGAGAATCTAGAGATAAAGCAGGACATTCTGTTGTGGAGAATTTGACACAAGCATTTCAATGCTTCTGTATCTATGCAGTTGCATTAAAATGGACATGACAAAATTTTAAAAGTACTGTACTATTTTTTTTTCCCAAAAATGTGAGTAACAGAAATCAGGCTTCACTATATCCCTGACCCCATCCTCGATCCCCACCTCAGGGGAGAGATAAAGTAATATGGTAAGGCTCAGAGACAGAGTGGTTATATCTGTTTTGCACATTACTTCGAACAAGCAAAAAAAAAAAAAATCTGAGCATTTCATGTTTGTTTGTTTACTTTAAGGAGGCTGAAAATATCGCCAAGCAGCCATATCAATGTCATACAACCAACGGTAGATGACTTCCCATGTTCACTCTATCAGAGAAAGAATCTCAGAATTTCAGGATGAGAGAGTGAATCAGTATTCACCTTACAAGCTTTTTCCAACTTGCTTCCTGAACAAAGGATAGGACATTTGAATTTGGTGAAAGATCCTGAATTAGCACTGAAGACAACATCACCCAAGATGGACACTTCGTGATTGGATTAAAAAATCACCTGTTATAAGCTGTAAAAAAAGCTTATCTGATAAACAACAAGATTCTGATATTGAAAGGTGATTAAGGAAATCAGCAGCATGTTAAATATTAAACATTTCTTGGAATGTGAGCACTGTGCGAGAGGTTACAGCATCACAGGAGATGAATCTTCTGAGAACCTCAAGGTCTGAAGTACTGAATGTCATAGAATCTAAATGGGTTCTAGGACTAACACTAGAAGGGAATATGACTGCTTGAAGGTGCTTTTCTTCTCAGATCACTAGATGTTTTCTATCCATGTTCTAACACTGTTGACATCCAACATCATCAGCTTCTGGGAGAATGTGGTTAAACCCATCATGTTGGCAACCTTCAAAATTAAGAATCCTTTTTGACTTACTTCATATGTTGCTCCTGTTTGAAAATGTTGCTCTCTCTCCCCCGTAATATTATCAAATCTCCCTAGCCATCCCTGATGCTACAACAAATACCTATTCTATTTATTCTACAAATATTTATTGTGTACTTACTACGTGTAATGCACTATTTTAGGCACTGGTGGGGTAATTAGTGACTAATAAAGGCTTGTCATCCCTTCCCAAATCACTAAAACCATGCCTTCACCAACATTCTATCTTCCCTGCTTCAATCCCCTGTCGTTTCTCCTCCATGACACTGGGAGCAGCTTTTTGCCTGACACTGATATTGTATAACTCATATCCCTCTAGTTTGCAAGAATTTTCACTCCTATGGCACCTGATTACCCCTTATCAAACAATTACGGTCAAATTTATTAGTTTCCATTTAAGGAATTTTCCATCTTCAACTACCAACCAGTATAAACCAAACCCATTGCCCTTGAGTCGATTCTGACACAGCGACCCTATAGGACAGAGTAGAACTTCTCCATAGGGTTTCCAAGGAGCACCTTGTGGATTCAAACTGCCAACCTTTTGCTTAGCAGCCGAACTCTTAACCACTATGCCACCAAGGTTTCCACCAACCAGTATAGCCATTCCCGATCCTCAGTGTGCAATGTCCGCCTTCTGAGATATGCTTACTCCAACTTTACACCAGTGGGATCTCTATATAAACCATAATAGAATAATATGCTTTTGTTTAAGGTACAAGTTGAGCTTATACATTATACTATTTATAACTGACAGTAATAACACCAACTACATGCCCACCCCCCTATGGCTTAGTATATAGAAAAATGCTTGTGTGCAAACTTTGCATCATTCAGGCATAGTTTTCTTCTTTTTTCTTTTTGAGAACATCTGAAAGCCCAAATTCTCTATAAAGGTTTCTCTACTACCTCCAGAGTCAATTATTTAAAAAAAAAAAAAAAAAAAGTATGGCATCCATATACTCCAAAATATTTGTTATTAGCTGCTGTCATGTCACCTCTGATTCTTGGTAACTCCATGGACAACAGGATCAGACCACTGTGATCCATAGAATTTTCATTGGCTAGCTTTTCAGAAGTAGATCACCAGGACCTTCTTCCTTGTCTGTGTTACTCTGCAAGCTCCACTGAAACCTCTTCTGCACTACAGCGACAAGCAAGCTTCCACTGACAGACAGATGGTGGCTGTGTCTGAGGTACATTGGCCAGGAATCAAACTCAGGTCTCTTGCATAGAAGGAGAGAATTCTACCACTAAACCACCACTGTCCCCTCAAAATATTTACATTTTGAAAATATATTTTATGTGTTTGTACCAGAAAGAAATTCCCATGTTTCTGATACAATTTAAGTACCTGTGTTCATTGACTACACTCTATATTTGTATAGACAATTTCTTATGAGTAAAATTGATTAATAAATGGTCATTGATAAGAAACAAGACACGAGTTAAAGAAGAACACTTGTCTGCCTATTCTTCCACTTCTTGGGAAGCTGATGACTTGGGAGAGGAAAGAAACTCCCAAAGAAAAAGGAAAGAAATAAGCACGTGCAACTTCCTCATCTTGGTCTGATCTGGTGTTGGCTTGCTGGGTATAGTTAGAGGAGGGTAGGAGGGATATTTTGAGAAGTCAGAGCTTCTTTTATTTATTTGTTTTACTGGACAGAGCACTGGACCCAGAAAACTCAGTTTTAAGTCACGGATTATATGCTAGGATTTAGCTGTGTGCCTTGAGAAACCACTCCACGTCTCTGCAAGTCAACTCTTTTCACGTGTGAAATGAAAGATTGGCCTGGAAAGCTCTCTGATCCACTCAGAATGTAACTGTTATTCATGGTTTCCAGCAAAATGTACAACTTCTTGGTACAATGGCCCAGGAGCATAGATGTGCCTAGGCCATAATCTGCTGACCTCCAATTTATATCTACTGATGTTCTGGGGAGCCCTGGTGGCGCAGTGGTTAAGTGTAAGGCTGCTAACCAAAAGGCTGGCAGTTCAAATCCACCAGCTACTTCTTGGAAACTCTATGGGGGCAGTTCTACTCTGTCCCATGTGGTCGCTATGAGTCGGAATCAATTTGACGGTGAGGGAGATGGAAGAATACTCTGGTGGCCTCTAAATACTCCACTGACGGTAAAGCAGTAACAACAATATAAAGCCATTTGAAGTGAATATTTTAAAAAAAGGACATTGTTCCACTGCTAAACCTTGGTCACACTCTAAGAATCATCTAAAGCCCATTTGAATGGAAGATTAATTACATTGCACCAACCTCTTAGGTGCCATTTATAATGCAGAGAAGCAACCAAATATTCAGACTCACAGATATTTTCAAAACAGCACGTTATTACCATTTAGATTAATCCACGTGTAAACTGATATTGGAGAAATTAAAGGTCACTTAAAGTTTTCATCTAGTTATTACATCAGGTCAAAAATGTGGCCATGATAAAGAAGGGACTGGGCAGGTGCTGAAAATTATAATCCCAGCTTTAAACTGTGACTGGGATTTAGAAGCACGAAAAAGAAAGAAAAGGTATGTGTGTGGAGGATACCAGTTTCATCTAAGTGATATTCTTCAACTGGAAGTTTATTAAGTGCCCACAATGTCCTGGGCACAAATCCTCCACCCCAGTTAAAAGAACGCACAAAATGCTAGTGCATACATTCTGTGAGCTTGCAGCCAAGTTGGTGAGAAAATGAATTCATGAACAATCCAAAATCAGGAAAACGATGAAATGCTAAACTCCTGGAGGCCCAGAAATTCGTATAAACTCTGAGAAAATAAAAAGATTCATATAATCTGGAATCATCCAGTTTCCTGTAGAATAAAGGGATAAGTCAAGCTGTCAGGCTTGGAAATCTGACTGTGGCCATGTGTCTGGCTTTTCAGTGCTCTGGGTTGCCTTTGTGATGGGAATGGACATCTTCAAGAAGCCCAGCCAATTTCTTTATTGCAAATGGCAGGATACGAATATATAAGTTGAATAAATGAACACTTTAAGCGCTTGTGGAAGAGTAATGTACTTGTTGGTAATGGAGATGTTGGTAAGTAAGGGAGAAGGGTAGCAATTGTGCCATGAAGAATTCCAATTTAGGATGGTTTTATTTTAGCAATAACATCAGGCTCTTCCTACAGCTAAGAGACAGACTCAATTAGGAATATGCCTTGTGAGCATTAGGTGCATTTGCCATCCTAGGGACAAACTACACTCAGTCAGCACAGAAAGAACTGCTTTCATGCATCAGGCTTACAGCCCAATTCACTAACCCAGTAAAAGCTCTGTGAGGGGCTGCATCTAAAACACAGGCAGATTCCATTAACAGTTGGATCGGACACATAAAAATATATTAATCTTTATAGCTTTTTGTACTGTGTGGATTCTAAAAGAAGAAAGAGAGCAGCATTTGTCTTGGAACCATTCTCCAACTCTCCCCTTCCAAGAATGGCCTCATAACAAGCTCCTCTTTCACTCTCTCCACACTTCCAAGCCGTCACCCCTACTGCTGCTAGACTGGTCTTCCTAAAACATAGTTGTAATTATGCCTCTACCCTGCTCAAAAGCTTTCTGTGATTTGCAGTTCTGCCCTATAAAATCTAATTTCCTTCTTTCTGTACTTCCTGTCTTATTTCCCACTATAATCTTAGTCTGCAGTTCTCCCAACTGAATTACCCAGAGTTTTATGTACACATCACCAAGTGTTGACCTTGGCCAGGCATGACCTGCCTTCCTCCCAAGTTGAATGCTCTCCTTTCATCTTCCCCAACCCCACCGGGAGGGTTTTAAAAATATGTCTGTAAATTCTTTGATACTCCTCCCTTTGAGAGGTGGAACCTAATTGTCCTCCCCTTGAATGTGGGCTGGATTTAGTGGCTCACTTCTAACAAATAGAATAAAGCAGAAGTGACAATGTGTGACTCTTGAAACTAGGTCATAAAAAGGTACTTTGACTTCCATATTGTTCTCTCTCTCTCTCTCTCTTTCTTTATTGGACTCTTTGATTGCACACTCGGGGAAGCCATCTGCCATACTATGGGGACATTCAGACAGCCCCATGAAGAGGTCCACGTGGCGAGGAACTAAGGATTCCTTCCAACAGCCATGAGGGAGAGCCATCATGGAAGCGGATCCTGCAGTCCCAGTCAAACCTTCAGTTGGCTGCAGTCCTGGCCAACAGCTTGATTGCAACCTCATGAGAGACCCTGATCCAGGACCCTAGCTAAGCTGCTCCCAAATTCCCAAACTACAAAAATTGTGCAAAATAATAAGTGTCTGTTGTTTTAAGCTCTAAGTTTTGGGGTAATTTATGATGCAGCAAGAGATAACTAACTAATAATAATAATAACAAACTAGTAATAACTAATGGATAGCTGACCCATTT
Organism: Trichechus manatus latirostris; assembly: GCF_000243295.1. Lineage (NCBI taxonomy): Eukaryota > Metazoa > Chordata > Mammalia > Sirenia > Trichechidae > Trichechus > Trichechus manatus. The sequence goes on along the minus strand of NW_004444054.1, from coordinate 7,916,107 downwards.
TCAAATGTCTGAATTCTAAATACATTTCAATACTCAGATTAAATGTCACCTCCTACACAAATCACTCCTAGCCTACCTGGTTAGAAATAGTGTCTAAAATCATATAAAGTTGGATCCACACTTATCTTATGGAATTCCCTATCTCTATTATAGTGACATGCATGATTGCACAATTTTCTCCCTTAGAGGTTAAGCTCCTTGAGGAACTGGTCCCAAGTTTTTCCTCTTATTGTCTCATCACAGGATTTAGATGCATTAAAAAAAAAAAGATGTAAGTTGTAGTAAATATTTGTTAAGGGAAACAGCTTCCAGATTCTAAAATAAAGCTTCTTTCCTTGCTTGAAATTCTGTATACTTACATTTATTGTTGTGATTTTGTCAAGAAGTTATATGCAACTGAAGAAACAATATCAGAAGTATTTCATTCCTTTATAACTTTTACAAAAAAAAATTTCTCAGGATAAAATAATTAACAGGTCCAGATCTACCAGGCAGATTATTTAATTAGAATTAAAATACCACCATCTTGGTGTTAGTCCTTGTCTAAAACTGTTACAAGATTGAAACTGGGATCACAGAAATCAAGACACGACTTGCGATCCTGACCAAATGACAAAGACCTTGACAATATTCCTTCCAATAAAAGGCAGAGACTTTTCTCTTTCACATTGTTTGCAAGTTGACATCATCCCCTAGAGTACTGCCACCCTCCTCACTGTGGCCTTTGCCAATTTGCTCTGTACAGTATCAACCAAGGATCATCAGCAACATTATGAAAAGTGAAGAACCGTTTTTGATTATGGGTATCTAAAATCCAGGCTTCCCATTTCCTCTGAGTGATGGAAAATGTGAAAAATAATTATGAACTGAGCATGAAATGTTCAGAGCATTTGGCTTTTAAAAATGAAATCACAAAAATCACTATGCTTTGCTAGAGCTCCCCAGACATAATTATGTAAAGGGAAGGATTCTTCCTGCCAATTCTTGTCTTGTCTCTGGTAAGAGGAAATGCTGTCAAAGCCCTTCTCTCTGGTCCTTTCTATTTCTAAAGGGTCTATTAACAACCAATATTCAGAGGTTAGTAATGCTTAGAGTCAGGTGGTAATTGACTCTATTCCTATATAAACTATACCTACCTCTTATGTAATCAGATCTGATCCTTGATCTGAAGCAACCACAATAAACCTAGTGAGACATTTTGTACAGGGATAATTGTCTTTAGAGTAAAGCAGTACCCATTTATAGATTATTATATACTGTAAACCAACTAATATGCTATTTATCTTAAACTATTATGTATCCGTCACATGTAGGACATCAATTCACCTGGCTCCCCTTTCCTACGCAACAACTACAACAAAAAACTGACACGAGTTCCAGTGGTTCCTAGCTTGCTTCCAAGCACTAAGATAATCAGTTTTCAGTTCAAAACTCTAATAAGGTACAAAAAATGCCATATTCTTAGTTTCCACATCCACCCTCAGATTTTTGACAACTAGGGATCGATCTCTGGAGAAGGACATCATGCTTGGTAAAGCAGAGGGTCAGCAAAAAAGAGGAAGACCCTCCATGAGATAGATTGACACGGTGGTTGCAACAACGGGCTCACGCATAAGGATTGTGAGCACGGCGCAGGACCAGGCAGTGTTTCGTTCTGTCATATATAGGGTTGCTATGAGTCGGAATCCACTTGACAGCACATAACAACAACAACAACGTCCCACTCTCTGCTCCCAAAATGGGGGTAAAATTTTAAAAGGCTGGAAGCCCTTTGGGCAGCATTACTCACACTGCCAAGCATTAGATTACAGCGCAGCTCTGCATTATTTTTCTACACTAGATATAAATGAACTAAAGATTTAGGTAATATCTCAGGGAATTTAATCGATGTTAGCCATCAACATAAGTGATTCAAGACAGTATAATTTTAGAGCTTAGTAGTAAAAGTTCTCAGCCCGGATTTTCCAGATAAATAACTCTATATTTCTTTTGTCAATGTGGACAGAGCTTTAGGGGAAATAGTGAGAAACTTTATTTATTTATTTTTATTAGCCATATCTGCCATTCAAATTGCCACTCTTAGAGCAGCATATCTATCCAAGCCAAACTAACGGACTCTAATGCAATGTTGCTATTAATTTTTCTTCTGGGCCATGAAACTAGGCTTCTTCACATCTAGCATCTTGATTAGTTTAATCAACATCACCTTAAGCCCTATTGAATTTTAACTGGCAGAAGAAGGTCCTCAATAGCACAGCCATGGATTAAAGCAATACAACTTCTTTGAAATGGAAATGTGAAGAAAAAGGACAATAGAAAAACAACCACGCAATTATTATTCAGAAGGAAGTACAGAGGGAGAAAATAGTGGCAGAGGAAATATGTAAGAACTCAGTTAGGTAATTTGACATTATGGTGTTGGCAAAGAATATTGACTATACTACGGACTGCCCAAAGAACAAACAAATCTGTCTTGAAAGAAATACAGCCAGAATGTTCATGAGAAGTGAGGATGGTGAGACTTCATCTCATGTACTTTGGACATGTTATCAGCAAGGTCTAGTCCCTGGAGAAGGACATCATCCTTAGTAAAGTAGAAGGTCAGCAAAAGAGAGGAAGACCCTCAACAAGATGGACTGACACAGTGGCTGCAGCAATGGGCTCAAGCATAACAACGATTGTGAGGACGGCTCAGGACCAGACAGTGTTTCGTTCTGTTGTACATAGGGTCGCTATGAGTCGGAAGTGACTGGACAGCACCTAACAACAACAAGGGTATCTGGAAAGCACCACAGGAAAGCAATTATGTGTGCCTAATATATGAAGTAACAGATATTGGACCAGCTATAATTCTGAGACCTTGTCAAAAGAAAGCAGACTTTTCAGGCATCAGTTAAAGATACATTCAAAATATTTTTAGTGTAAGAAAAAAATTCAGCATCACATTGGTCTTTTGATGGCTACACACAGGTCACAGTAACCATCAAGTGACTATCTATCCTGTTTTGTCTGGGACAGTCCTGGCTATGTCTGCTGTCCTGAATAATAATTAATAGTGTCATCTTTCACTCTCAAAAATATTCCAGTTTGAACAACAAATTATATGATCACCCTAACTTTTGTTGTTATTGTTGTTGTTAGCTGCTGTTGAGTCCGCCCCCAACTCATGGAGACCCCATGTAGAGCAGAACAAAATGCTGGCCAGTCCTGTACTATTCCCATGGTCAGTTGTGGATCAGAACGTTGTGATCCATAGAGTTTTCATGGGTTGATTTTTGGAAGTAGATCACGAGGCCTTTCTTCCTAGTCTGTCTTAGTCTGGAAGCTTCACTGAAACCTGCTCAGCATCATAGCTCTAACTTTTAGTGTATTGCTATTTAATGGGAAAGAATAATGCCACCATAAATGCATGTATAATCTTAAAGAAAATCATCTCATCTACTTCCCTCATGCTTATATTCCTCAGTCTTGGTGAAGATAATCAGTAACTGTACTGTTTCTCAGTAACCTTCCACTTAACACCGCTACTGTAGCTAAGATAGTCTCTCTTTCTCCCTCCCTCTCTCTCTCGCTCTCAGACACACACACACACACACACACACACCCCTTTTTAGCGGCTGCCTTTACACACTTGCCCAAACCATCAGTAAAACAAGAATTGGCTCTTCTTTGCCAATCCCTGCATCATTTCACCTAATCCCTAAATCAAGACTCATTTGCTCACTTTCTCTTACTGACCCCACTTCATTCTATCTCACTGGAGGCAGATCCTATTTAATGCTTATTATATTGATTTGCTCAGTAATATTCATAATTTGGATTGAATCTAGATAAATATTAACAAAATCACTAACAATACACTGCCCAAGCTCTGGTGTGCTTGAGATATTTGAGCTAGCCAGTAGTTCCAGCACACTTTGGCTACAGAGACTTGGAGAATACTTGCATCTGGGGGGCTCACAATAACCCACCCCTCTGCATGAAGGACACTGTGCCAGATACCATTAAGCTACAAAGAAAACTCCTTGGCCTCATTTTTCTCATCCATTGTTAACTTCTTTTATTTTGCTGTAAACTCTTTGTAAGCCTTCTTGAATTTCACTGGCACAAGGTGGGAAGCACATGAATAATCAAAGATGGTCCTTGCCTGCATAGATCTGGAAATTTAGAAGAATAAGCGAAACAGGAGTCATTCAGCTGTAATATAAAAATATGATATAATGAGGATCAAGAGTAAGTGCACACGGCTGTTAAGGTTCAAGCGAAGGAAGAATTCACTTCCACTGGGACGCAACAGGGGAAATATTAAAACAAAAGGATTGGCAGTGGATAGGATTGAAACTGGATCTTGAGTTATATAATGAGGTTACGTAATGTTGGAGATGTTGAGGAGGAAGGAGGGACAGTCCAGGTGGGAACAGCATTAAGTAAAGGTATAGTAGCTGGAAAGTACAGAGCATAATTAGAATAAAATAGTAATCGAAACAAGCATAATGAGTCTTTGAAGATAAGACGTGCAAACCCCGTCTAAAAAATGGTAGCTTTCTTATGTGCCTACTGAGGAAAGGAAAGTGTATACGCTCATGGTGTTTGTGTGTGTTTAAGTGTAGCTGTAATTTCACTGAAAATACACATGATTACTAAAAGCTCATTAACAAATGCAGAGATTGAACAAATAGTCCTCTACAGCACACATTCACACAATGGCTTTCTGCTCAGACAAAATGAAGACCAGCCAGGAGCTCCAAAGAGACCTACGCTCTATGGAAGCTTCAAATTCCGTATGAGAGAATCGGGAGACGGAAGAGCTCAGATCCAGACTCTGGTAGAATTCTGTCAGTTCGTGTTAGGCAGTTCTGATCTAAGGATCACCTCCTAGCTCAGATCAGACCACATTTGTGGATCAAACGCTCAAGGGAAGGGAAGTCTGGGAGAAGCAATTACCACATTGCCACCGACACACCATAGTGTCTGCTGGATTCAGTGACAGAGTGTCACTTATCCCCAGTGTAAGTCTCCATCAGTGTGATTGATGCCCAGACTATTCATCTCCCCCCTCCTCTGGGAAGGAAAGGAGACTAAAGTGCAATATTATAGAAGAAGAGTGGTTTTACACACATCATCTTCATTTTCAGTGATGGAGAAAGAAGAAGAAGAACAAGAATTCTAAGTAGCAGCGAAAGGTTCAAGGTTAATTTGATTGGCAATATATGAAATGCCACTTACCTCAGGCCATTTCAAATTACTCCTGATTCTCTGCACAGTGAATGAAATGATTCTTTCCAAAGACAGAGGCATCAACTGATAATGAATGCTATTACATATTCATATACCACTTTACATTCTGCAGCGTACTTGGCAGGAATTCTTACAAGTCTCTTCACAGATGCCCTGTCAGAGAGGTAAGGCCAGAGCTGAGTGAGATCTCACAGGCACTTTGCAGTAGACTGAGGAGCAGAGACAGACAGTATGCTGGAGTTGCCTGGAAGAGATCCATATTGCATGCAGGTGAGTGTCTCCAGAGCCTACCACCCTCAGCAGATGCTGGGGGATGCACCTTCCTAAGACATGGCACTTTACACGTTCTTTAAGGACACACAAGGAGTACTACTCAATACTGGGACGAGATTGAAAAAAAAAGCATTCTGTGCCTTAAAAAACAATATGGCTTCCCTATAGCCACAGAGGTAACCTCTATGGTCACTAAGACAGTACATGCATGTTGGGTTTACCTGTACCTTTTCTGTAAGTTGTACCAAAATATCCACATAAGTTCTTTCATTTGTACTAGTCCTTCAAATAAAGTAATTTGGTAGCCCTCACCCCCTGAAAAAAAAGAGAAAACAAAACAACATGAGATGATTCTCTTTCTAGGTTAAGGATGATATTTTCATCCTAGAGAAACTCAGGACAAGAGCTTAAAAGGAGGGGAGGGGGGACCAAAAAAACAGGGAAAGTCGTGTCACAAGCTTCCAGCAAAGTCAAAACTACTATACAGTTGAGTTTCTGTGATACAACTAACACACATTCCTCTGGACCATGATCCCAATGAAATCAGAGTTAAATCAATTCAACCCACATTCCTTTGCTGTCTGTATGCATAAGGCTCAATGGTGGAGAGCTTCATCCCCATGCAAGCCAGTTCATTTCACACAAGGAGAGATATGGCCAGTGTCAAAGTTCCCAGATACAGCCCAAGGAAAGCTGAGAAGAAAAAGCAGATGGCTCAGGGCACACCCATACTGCCTTGGGAAAGAAGCATAAAGCATGAGGATTACTTATGGGGAATCATTAGCCTCACATTTTTAAACCATGATCTCTCTCTCGCTTTCTCTCTCTCTCCTCAGTTATTTAGTGACATGGGCAACTGCTGAATTGCTATTCATGATTAACTCCCTCTTCTCTCAAGGTCAGTGATTGCCGTTAGCGTGATGACAGTGCTCAAGGTAACACAATTCAGATAAACCTTGAAACGTGGACCTATCATAAGTTCAGTGTAATTAAAAGGTGTGCCTATGCCCGAGCCAACTGTTTGAGACACGTTTTCTAGAAACCCAATGTCTTTGAACTTACCCAGGACATCTGTTCGTAGGTTTTCTTCACAGGGCCATAGTTCAGAGCAATTTTTGAAAAACACTAAAACTCTGCCAAAAACTCATGACAACAAGTAAGCTTGAGCTGATTTTTTAAAGTTAGCTTTAAATACTAATTTCTGATTTAAAATCAGAGAAAAGGGAGCTTTGTATTTATATGTTGCTGGAGGATATAAGGAGCCCTAGTGGTGCAGTGGTTAAGAGCTATGGCTGCTAACCAAAAGGTTGGCAGTTCGAATCCACCAGCCGCTCCTTGGAAACCCTATGGGGTAATTCTACTGTGTCCTATAGGGTTTCTGTGAGTTGGAATCAACTCGACGGGAATGGGTTTGGTTTGATTGGGAGGATATAAGATGAATTCAAATACTTTCATAGTAAACCAGTGGCTCATTCGCGGAGTCTGTGCTTTGACATGCAGTGGTACTTCTGGAAGAACTGTTCCTTATAGTTACTCTGACCACAACTGTCTTCAGTAAGACTGAATTTTATTACAAATGGGATTAGTGCTCCCTGATATACAATGGAAAGAGGAAACATAAGAGAAAGAGAAAATCCAACTGAAATTACTCTAGAACTAGAAACTATTCTTGCCTCTCTACCTCTAAACATCACTCCAGGGTACAGGATACATCTTGGTTATTTACGTCTCACAGGGCATTCAAAGGCATTGTTTAAGGAACAGATGCAAGATTCTTACTCCAACAGAACAGTTGATTTATCCAAGTTAAGCAATAAATCGGACTGAAATGGTTGAACTTGAGCAAGGAGACATGCTTAAGAATCAGGAATGTGTCGGGGTAAATGAAATTCATTTTGGAAAACACTTATCTAGGAATTTGTACTTTAAAAAATATAGAAATACCTAAAATAACCGTGTAACCCAGAATGGTAAGACCAAAAAATGACAGACCAAATGGACTTACGTTCTGCGAGAAAACCTTGCTCAGGTTGTGACTATGGTGGTCTGCTTGTAGGTCCACCAGGAGTCTGGGGGCAGTGAGGGAAGCAGAGTGACAGTTATCAAATTATTCTGTAATTGCCAATGCACAAGCTCAATTGCAACAATATCGTTATCTTTCTGGCTATTCTCCAAACTTGAAAATACTGTTACTCGTTTATAAGATGAAGATTATAATACCTGTATCCTAGGGTTGTTGTAGGGATTTAATGAATGTAAAGCTTAGCAAAGTGCCCAACATACAGTAACCACTCAACAAAAGGATGCTGTGGTAGTATTGCCACACTTCTCATTTTCATTCTTTAGTATTTAGCCATAAGTTGATTTTCTTAGTAAATGTCTATATAGGACCATAATCCTTTCCTTTCAATCATTTAAAGAGTATTTGTAGAGTTCATACTACATTCCAGGCACTGTGCTAGCTAGGCTGAGGGATTTAAATCCTAGATGGTCTGTGTAGGCAGATGAAAGGTTAATGTGGCTGATGGGTTCAAGACTAAAGACTGGCCTAAGCAGTGTCAACTTGCAACTTCAGAGGTCTTGCCTGCCCAACTTCTAGACAAAAAATGAATCACTTGGCAAAGAGGAAATAAACCAAACCTTCATTTCAGCAAACCTAAGGCCTCTCTCAAAAGGACCCAGGTGTACCTGGGGTCGCATGAGTTAGAATCTACTCCATGGCGACTGAAAACAACAGCAGAACTCCAAATGAATATAATTGCAGCAGGAATAAAACCCAAACCAAACCCGTTGCTGTTGAGTCAATTCTGATTCACAGCAACCCTATAGGACAGAGTAGAACTCCCCCATAGAGCTTCCAAGGAGCACCTGGTGGATTTGAACTGCCGACCTTTTGGTTATCAGCTGTGACACTTAACCACTAAGCCACCAGGGTTTCCAACAGGACTATAAGCAGTCAAACTTGGAGAATTCATACGCATCTGAGGTCAGGTAAATAAAAAGATAAACACATAATAAAAAAGAGAGCATCAGGCAACACTAAACCACTAGGACTGATAGTCAGTCTGTCTCCAAGGATCTCAAAAGATGAAAACAACAGCTTCCAGCCCAGAGCTGGGTTTAATCACATTCACCCACACCACATCCCTTTTTCATACCAATTCTAACTCCCCACACACACACCATTGCACATTTGGCTCAAGTCAAGTGCATATATATACCCATGCAGCCTTACTAAGGCCTTCGAGGATATGTGGATTTTCAAATGACATATAAACATTAGTATTAGCTTTAGTTAACACATTAAGCCTTAAGAAAAATAAATGCATGACTAGCTTTTGCGACCGTAAACATCAACATTTTTCTACCTTTAAAACATTCTTTCTGATGTAATCCCTAAGACAATCCAGTTTTATTCACAATGAAAAATTGCTATGTGCGATACCATGTTCTCCTTATAGTTATTCATGACACTTTAGGACAAATTGTGCTGTCTGGATAACTGCACCAGCCTAACCACCTCTCACTTATAAATTTTGAACACTGGGGCAAATTTTAAATCCACTGAACTATTAATGACTAACCACAGCCTTGCACTAAAAAAATAACATTACAACTATCGGTCTCTACTCGTATGGAGCAAAAGAGAATGAAGGACATCAAAGGCTCAAAGAATAAACTAATTCATAGAACTAATAGCCCACACGAGCCACAGCCTCTTCTAACCTGAGGCCAGAAAAACTAGATGGTGCCCAGCTACCACTACCAACTGATGGTTCTGACCAGGGACACAATAGAAGGTCCCAGAGAGAATGGAAGAAACATGTAGGACAAAACTCAAATTCCTAAGAAAGGCCAGGCCTACTGGGCCAACAGAGACTAGAGGAACCCCTTAGACTGTCACCCTAAGATAACCTTTGAACATGGAGTCAAAGCTATTTCTGTAGGTCATCTTTCAGCCAAATAATAGATTGGCTTACAAAACAAACAGTATCACCCAGGAGTAATGTGCTCCCTTAAATAATGAACCATATGTGACCAAACATTTACTCAGAAGCAAAGGTGAGGAGGCAAGGAGGAAAAGGGAAGCTAGATCAACGGAAACAGAACAAACAAAATGGCAATAATGGGAATGCTGACACATTATAAAAATTTAAACAATGGCATGGAACAATTTGTATAAAAGTTGTTAAAAAAAACCCATTACCATCTAGTCGATTCTGACTCATAGCGACCCTATAGGACAGAATAGAACTGCCCCATTGGGTTTCCAAGGAGTGGCTGCTGGATTCAAACTGCTGACCTTTTGGTTACCAGCCAAGCTCTTAACCACTGCACCACAAGTGCTCCAAAAATTGTTAAAAGGAAACCTAATTTGCTGTGTAAACTTTCGCCTAAAACAAAATAAAATATTATTAAAAAAAAAAAAAATACTGTGCTGGGCTAGTAACTGAAAGGTTGGCAGTTCTAGTGCACCCAGAGGTGCCTCAGAAAAAAAACCTGGTGATCTACATCTGAAAGATCAGCCACTGAAAACTCTATGGAGCATAGTTCTACTCTGACACACACGAGGTCACCATGAGCTGGAATCAACTCACAGGCAACTGGTTCACTTTCTCTTTACATCTTTGTTTGAATTATTATTTAAACGCGTATCATACATTTTTAAATTGCATCCTTCATCTGCATTATTTTTAACTTTTCCAATTAGATCCAGCTTTAGTAAATACTAAAAAAGAAATTAAAAAAGTAGAGCTATGTATGAAATGGAAAGTTACCAATCACGTGGATGAAGGATGAAATTCAGTTGTGAATTCTACGACTTTTATAAGTGCCAAGCAAAATGCTCCACACTTTACATGTATTATCTCATTTAATTTTTAGGACAATCATTCTTACCCCCATTTTATAGATCAGAAAGTGAGGCTGGAAGACACTAAGAAATTTGACAATGGTCACATCGCTAAGAAGAAGAGACAAAATTCAAAAGCTCACCTGTCTAACTCTAGAACCTAGACTCCTAAGAGTTACATCATGCACAGAAAGTTTTATGTGGTCTTTTATGCATGTGCTTTTGTTCAAAATATGTTTAGATGTTCAAACAGTCAAATTAAATCCACACATAATGGAATAAAGGCTTTGGCACTTTTAAACCTCTTTAAACTTTTTTTTCTTCCAATGTACCCCTTTGCTATTACCTGGTTTCCATTCAGTCACAGTCAGAGTGCAATAAAAAGGGTAATAACACCAATGATAGTGAAGTAACACATGTAGCCATAGCAAAAAAACCACAGGAAAACAGAACAACATGAAACCAAAGTCTAAAGGGCTTCCCTTCGTGGTGGCTACTGCCTGCCCAGCACCCTGGCTTCACAGCAATCAACCACACACCGAATTACTTTGTGTTTCTGACCGCAATGAAAATTTCCATCTCTAGGATGTTATTCTGGGCCTCGTAGAACAATCCGTGTGAGGTCGTATTTGCATAAGTCAAGTGTTCCACAGTCTGTACAGCGTCTTTACCTAAGGCAGGATTAAGTAGCCATTGTGGACCGTAATTAACCCTCCAGATTGCCCTAAATAGCAGCCAGCATTCATTTAGAGAAAAGTGGCTGGAATATGGAACAGCATGGCTGGGAACTTCAGCAACCGCTCCAATGCTCAAAAGCCTCCAGAACTTAGAAATTGTTCAAGAAAGAAATACCCTGCTACTTACCAATGTCCTTTTATATAATAAGTTAACAAAAACAGTAACAAAGAAAGAAAGAAAGAAAAAGCCAGTGTGTGTGTTGGTGACGATAAGGTGACTTCAATGGATCTTGACATGGTGATACCACCAGACACCTCTCGTCATCAGTGCAACCCAGAAGACAGCGTTTACTCTAGAGATTTCCAAACTGGATTTCCAGGAGCCCTGGTTTCCTGTCTCAGATTTGCTTTAGTAATGAAAGAGAGAGGCCCAGTTAGTGGGGCTCCAGGCCTTCAATCATTCCTTTAGCCAGCGTATCTTCACTTTTATCTGCTAGACATGCTGGAGTTTTATGCATGATTTGATTGGAAAGAGTATCTGATGCTGAAAATGGAGTTTGCAAATCTCTAATTCAGGACAACCAGCATCTTTTACCTACAGGATGGGAAGGATGCAAGATTCAGTATGAGTCAAGTCTGGAAAGTTGCAAAACCTAGACCAGAAGCCAAGTATTTGCATTCCTGGTCTAGTGCACAACCACTACCCCTTGACTTTTTGTTTGCTACTTCCGCTTCTTTCTGCTCCCACCTATATACTGGATTGAACAGTGTCTCTTGAAAATCCATGTCCACCAAGAACCTGTGAATGGGATCTCATCTGTAAATGGAATCTTAATTGCAGGTGTCATCAAGTTAAGAGAAGATCGTACTGGATTAGGGTGGGCCCTAAATCCAATATGACTGATGTCCTTCTAAGGGGGGAGTTTTGGACATACAGACACGCAGACCAAAGATAGCCATGTGAGGACAGAGACAGGAGTTGGAGTAACACAGCTGCAAGCCAAGGAAGGCCAAGGTTTACCAGCAACCACCAGAAGCTAGGAAGAAGCAAGGAAGGATTTTCTCCTACAGCCTTCAGAGAGAATGGCCCTGCTGACACCTTGATTTTGGACTTCTAACTTCCAAAACTGGGAGACAATACATTTCTGTGGTTTTAAGCCACCCAGTTTGTGGTAATTTGTTATGGCAGCTCTAGGAAACTATAACACCCTGGGATGCCCTTTTTTTTTTCTTTCCAATTTTGGTAAATGTGTAAATGTATGAGTTACAAAGATCGTTCCTCCATCAAACCTTTAAAAAGTGGGCAGACCTATGAACCATCTAAAGCCCATGGTTTTTGGAGCGGGGTGCCTCTGGTGAGCTGCACCTGCTTCCAGATCCTGTACGGGCAAGGTCAGAGCACGTGCATATAAATCTGTCTAGTCTAACTCTTCCTGCAATTACACTGTAGTGTGCACCAGGCTTTGCCAAGCGCATGTACATCTCTCTTCTCAATGTAAAATCAGCCTTTTTGCAGAGAGGCGGGAAATTATTTATCCTGCTGGGAATGAGGAAAGGTTTATAGTTAGATACAGATTTACGGATCACCCAGTTCAATGCTCTCAGTCTACAGGTGAGAGAACTGAGACCCAGAAATGTTCAGTGATGTCATCAGGTCATTAGCATCTAAGCCAAGACTGAAGATCAGATCTCCTGATTCCTGAACCATCTCCCTTCCCACTACCTGCTCCAGTTGTGTCAAGTCAAACTTGAGGGCTTCAATGATCCTTGACTTTCTTTCAGATTTTGATGGCCCCACTCATAGCTGAACACATTACCTGGCATACGGATATTTGGCGTCAATATTGCTCCATTCTCTGAATACCTAGATTAGGGACCTTTGCTATTCATTCTCATAAATCCTCATGATTTTCCTTCATAGTACTTATCACAATTTTACTTATATTATTATTCATGTATTTATTTATTTAATGTCTTTCTCTTCCATGAAAATATATGTTCTAGGAGGGCAGCAACTAGTTCTGTCTTGTTCAACACTATTGTTTCCAGGCCCTAGCACAATGATGGGAACACAGCAAAAGTTGAATGAATGAGCAAATGAGTGAATTAATGAATCAATCTCACAATACCCAGAAAATATTTCTATTACTCTGTTTATTACTAGTATCTAAACCATATATTCACATTTCTGTCTTCCTTACTAAACTAGGAACTTCTTAATGGTAGTGTCTGTGTCTTAGTGTATTGGTAATGCCTATGGTAACTTAGGAGTCCTGATGGTACAGTGGTTAAGAGCTACTGCATGCTACGGCTGCTAACCAAAAGGTTGACAGTTCGAATCCACCAGCCGCTCCTTGGAAACCCTATGAGGCAGTTCTACTCTGTCCTATAGGGTTGCTATGAGTCGGAATTGACTCTGTAGCAATGGGTTTGGTTTTTTGGGAATAGTAACTTATGCCTAATGCATAGAATAAATATTTGTCAGGTAAATATAAATCTATTTATTGATAAGTAAAATCTAACTATCTTGGACATATGAATGGTGCTCAAACACTCTTACTGATTGATTAACTGAGTCATTCATTCACTGATATAGGTCACAGTCTCCATAAAAAATCAAAAATTTCAAGGAAATACTTCTGGGTAGCCGCCCACTGTCACAAAAACCTAGCATTTTTGTAAGAACTCGAAAATGTCTACTTGAAATATAAGTCTTCTAAATTTTATTCTTCTGTCCTGTCTTTTATTCTCTACTAGTCGTATCACAAATTTACCCACCTTATAGAATAAGTTTTTGCTTTGTTCAGGACACAGTGCAAAGGTAAATTCTGGAGCAGGTTACAGCAGGCTTCTTCTATACACGTCACTTCAAGTTCATTGATTCCTAACTTCAGAAACCAAAATGGGGCTAAAGTTCAAGGTAACCACTTATGATTGTGAACATCTCAGCATGTAATAAAATAGTCATAGAGCTACTGTTTATTGGATTTGAGAAGGTCATGCAGAGTATGGCTCAAGGCTAAGGGCCTAAGTGTACCGTGGGCAATGCCTTGGATTTATCTGTACCTTTTAAAAACATCTTTGCAAAGCACATGACAGCTGTTAAAAAGAACCCACACTCACACACACACTCGAGTACATCCTTTCAACTAACGTTTTGGCTTTACTTTTGAAATTCTACAAGGTCTAGTCTACAAAATGGAAACAGAACAGCGACAGTTTCTCAACAGCTATTGAGGAATGAAAAGGAAACGAGCTTATCTTTGATCTTTCAACCATATTCCAGGTAGAATGAAGAAAACATGCTCTAGTTGACAACTGATGTGAATGTGTACGTATAAAATTCGTATATATTCAGTCTGCTGTTATTCATTTGTTCAGAGGAAAGAAGAAGTGGATAAATAATTGAAATCTGTTGTTAATATCAAACATTCCAAGTAACAATTTTACTCTCTTCCTTCACCATGAACCTTGCTAAGGTGATATTTAAGCGGCTTCCTCCCCCTGTTACCGCCCATCTATTGGTAAAGGAAGTAAAACATTATGAACTCACCATGAGGCAGGCACCATGACATGATACAGTAAAAATAAAATAAGGATCCAAATAATACATGAACTGTACTCAGACTCGGGATCATAAAAGGGTAACCATGTTGTAATCCAGCATGTGTGGTTAGGAGCTTATGAGCGCCTACGTGAAGATTACAATATCCAGCATGTTCAAGATTCCGTATATTTTGGGTCCTGGCATAAGCCTAAGTAGGTAGTCACACATATCTGGGTACACCCAGTGAATTGGTAGGGTGAGCCCACCAGAAGCATGTTTGGAAGAGGACTCATCAAAGGGAAGAGGACACAGGCAGCGTGAGCATGACCCAGAGGATTCTGAGCATGACAAGTTCTCTTATTTGGATTTGTCCCCCAATTTAGCCACACTAAACACTTGACTGAGCCCCGTTGAAAGAGAAAGAAAGTGTGTGTGTTTGTGTGTGTGTGTGTGTTGTCATGGAGGAAGAACTGAAAACCTGTTTCACTAAAACCACACTCGGATTAGGAAAACATCCCTCTCACCCTACCAAAAATAATATCAGTAACAGAAGTAATAATAATAATAGTGGGAGGAATAAACCAAAAAAAACCATCCTTGTCGAGTCGATTCCAACTCATAGCGACCCTATAGGACAGATTAGAACCGCCCATTGGGTTTCCAAGGAGAGACTGGTGGATTCGAACTGCCAACCTTCTGGTTAGCAGCTGAGCTCTTAACCACTGTGACCTCAGTGCTCCCAGGTGGGGGGATAATCAAGGTAGAAATGAGGGAGCAGCACTCTCTACTTCACAATAAAATGCAATGCAGCTTCTGTCCCATAGGGGGCTCCAGTGCTTCCCATGCTGTAAGAGATGATGATGATCTATAAACACAGCAAAACCCAGAGGGTGCCATGCTAAGGATAAGGGGTCATGTTAGCATCTGGCATTAATAGACAGGCCTGAATGCACATCTGGGGAATTTCCAAAATATGTGAAGTCCTGTATGAGTATCTAGGGTTATTACTATTAAAGTGCCTCCATTTGTGCCCACAGCCCAGGAAGGCCTGAGGAATCTATATCCTCTAATTATGTATAATATATATATGTATACATACCCAGCCAAACTAACCCACTGCTGTCGAGTCAATTCCAACTCATGTGATCCCATGTGTTACAGAGTAGAACTGCTCCGTAGGGTTTTCTTGGCTGTAATCTTTATGGAAGCAGATCACCAGGTCTTTACTCCACAGCATCACTGGGTACATTTGAACCACCAACCTTTTGGTGAGTAGTAGAATGCAAACTACTTGTGCTACCCAGGGATATATATATATGTGTGTGCATATATATGCCTTTATAATACATAAGAAAAATTAAAATGATCAGTCAATACATGTGAATTAGGATTAATAATCCACATGATCAAGTTTGCACTGCATTTTAACAAAATGTATTGACTGTCTACTACATACGGGACACTGTGTTAAGTGTTGTATGATGTTAAAAACATTTTTAAAACATGGTTCTTTTATATATTGAAGATGATACATTACTGAACATGTATTTGCATGTATTCATATATAAGACCCTTACCCCCTCCCCCCATTAACTTCTACTTAGATTTGGATTTCTGGCAACTGTAGACATTCAAGTCACTGCCATCAACCACATAAGTCAGTTTAAAAGGCCCAGAGTTGCAAAGAAAATCATTGTCAACAAGTCTAGACTTTGCTCTGAAGAAAAAGGAAGGGAGTCACCATCAAGTCAGAGGCCACAGGCTCAGTATGATGCACAAATTTAAGCTATTGATTTGAAGTTTAATTACCTGTGTGCCCCGGGTAACCAACAGCATAAAGAAGTGAAAACTGACAGCAAGGGACAAGACCACAGAAAAAAAACACTCTAACCATCCTGTGTGTTTGATTGAAGTGAACGAGCTTAGGCATTCCCATGACCCCTGAGGGCAGGTGGGGATCAAAACATGTCAGAGCAACGTCTGAAGTTCAGTTAATGTTTCTGTGTCGTACAAAGGAGGTAAGTAGTGTTCCATTTCTTCTGGTAACCGAGGCAACATAAGGATACAATACATTTAAGAGTCTCATAATTTAAAAAAAAAAAAATGTGTTCGACTAATCATTTAAAGGCTAAAACCCAGGAATTTCTTTCACAAAACTATAGTAACAGGCATAGAAATTGAGACCTGGAATGGCTGGGCAGCATTAAAGAGCAAGTGAGAAGCAAAATCTAAAGGAGAATCCAAATGCCAACACCTGACTGGGAACATAAAGAAAAGGGATGATGAGTTTGCCACCTGATGGCACGTAAACAAATATTTTAACCTCCAGTCTCACATTCTGCAGGTAAAATAATTGAGATCTAGAGAGATGTGACTTGCTCAAGGTCACAACTCAAGAGAAGAATTGAGACAAAAATACAGGTTTCAAGCATTCTAGCATTCTATTCTTTCCTACAAAACACGCCGTCTCTTTTCTAAGATGGTTTAATAGACCTTACATCTCATAGGCTAAAACCTGTCATTTAATTTCTTTTTCTCAATAGGCATACTATTTGAAGTAGCTATTGTTCCTACCTGCATTTCTCTAAGCAAAAGCGACCCTGTAGGCCAGAGTAGAACTGCCGCCATAGAGTTTCCAAGGAGCACCTGGTGGGTTCGAACCGTCGACATTTTGGTTAACAGCCATAGCTCTTAACCACTATGCCTCCAGGGTTTCCAAGCAAAAGTAGGATAAGGAAATCAGCTGGATTAACTCACAGTAAGCAAATGTACAGCTTTCTGTACCTGAACTAGATATTTTAAGCAACTTCTTTTACATATATTTCAATTTGAGAGATTTAAAGGAGGGTTATTAGGTCCTACCCCCAATCTGTGGGAACAAGAATATTAAAGGAAATGGGGTACACATCTACCTGTCAACTTTCCAAACATTTATTAAGAGGCCACTATGTGCTAGCACTCTGCCTGCTCATCAAGTATGTTAAATCCTTAAATGTAAGTGACTCAGAGTCTCAAAAGAGTGATCTCACGTCTTCTCACATTGCCTGTGAAATTTAATAATTGGGAGGCTAACACCAAATCTCATTTATTGCTGCTTTAAATGAAATAGATCACAGTTAAAAAAAGAGTCTGCAAATTAAAGGAACCAAGCAGTTTTAACTAGCAATTAAAGTGACTTTTTTTTTTTCCCATCAAAGAAGGTGAAACCATATGCTGGAGCAGATTTTTGTCATGTATAAGATAAATGAGCAGTTTGGCTCAGTGGGGAATAATTCCAGTTTATACTAAAGGATCAGTTTCAGTATCAAAATATTATTCTCTCAATGTCAGGATCCTTGATACCAATTACCTGAAGGCACCTGGGCTCAAGAGGCTTCCCTGTCAAAACACAAACACAAGGTATGAGTTCTTCTCATTTCTCCTCACACCCTCAGCAAGAAAGGGGGGATTTGAGAGTCCAATGTCATCAGAGTTGCATTGAGAACTTAAATTCCAACAAAAGCCTAAATGGAGTCTCACCCTCCTTCTGCACCAGTATTTATGGAAGTGCCCAACACTACTACCAGGGTGTGTAGCGAGCAGGATGCAGACTGGCAATATCTAAGCTAGATCAATCTCTGTTTTACTCGGTCATATGCTCTCTAAGCACATGTTGGAAGGGATAAGATAGGCTCTGGGAAGCTGCCCGTCATCTTCTGGAAGGGAAGAAAATAGTGGCCCATAAAGCTAGATGTAATGCACTCGTTGTTGTTAGGTGTCATGGAGTAGAACTGTCCCACAGGATTTTCTTGGCTGTAATCTTCACAAAAGCAGATCACCAGGTCCCAAGGGGCCACTGGGTGGATTCAAACTGCCAATCTTTCAGTTATCAGCAAAGCACTTAACCGACTGCGCCACCAACACAATATATTCAATACCTTGCAATCTCAGCTATTTGAAACACTTTTTCCCCAAGTACCTTGACTTGTCTCAATATCTTCATTTGACTGAGTGGGAAAGGGAGCGGAGATAACTTGAAGTAACATGTCTGATGGAAGGAAAGAAAATGAAATAATTACTGATGCTAAAAGACAGAAAGAACAGACAGGTAGAAAGAAATAAAAATACATAAATGGATAGACGGATGGATGGATGATAGATAGGTTGGTAGGTAGGTAGGTAGACAGAGAGATGACAGATTTATAAATATGTATTTGTGACTAAAGGACAATAGGAATGGGATGGATAGATGGCTGGACCAGTGAATAATAAGTAGGAATGAAGAATCAAAGAAACTGACATATTTTTGTTAGACACTTTGTTCTGGCCACTGACCTTCCAGCTTCCCGTTCATCATCTCATGTAACCCACATATGTCGGACACTGCTATTTTGCCTATTTTACATATAAAGAAACTATGGAAATTATTAAATACAACTATCAGAGTTGGAGCTAAAACCTACTTCTGCCTAGTCACAAAACTCTTGGTTTTTCCACTACCCCACACTGCTTCTGATGCAAGGTCATGCTAAAAATCTGAAGACACTAAATTAGAAAATGGAATACAAGCCATACAGACTTGTTCTGTTAGTTCACAATTATATAAACTACACCCTCAAATCTACTCAACCATTTAACAAATTTATTCTACCGACCACCAGGTTAAAACGACAAGAGAGTGCAAGAGACTTTTCACAAAGCCTTCATCACTAGAAGGGAAGCAGGTAAATAGCATATTTACTGTCTTTCACCTCTTCTAACTGTCTTTCACCTCTTCTAGCCTTCACACTCACCATATGCTCCACACCCTCACCTTCAGCTATTCTTTTCTTTTTTTTTCAGTCCAATGGATTTCACACTTTAATATACATACAACTTGCCTAGGATTTTGTTAAAATGCAGATTCTGGTTCAGAAGATCTGAGATCTGAGATTCAGGAGTTCTGAAAAGCTCCCAGGTGATGTTGAAGCTTCTGATCCAAGGATCACCCTGAGTAGTAAGCCTCCAATCCATAAACCATTGTTAGAGAAAATCAAACCATATTAGACATGAACCAAATCAAAACCATTGCCATTGAGTTGATTCTTACTCATAGCGACCCTATAGGACAGAGTAAAACTGCCCCATAGGGTTTCGAAGGAGCAGTTGGGTTATTCAAACCACCGGCCTTTTGGTTAGCAGCCGAGCTCTTAACCACTGTGCCACCAGAGCTCCAAAAAGACATGAAAGAGATATAAAACCTAGCATAGTTCTCTGAGCACTAACAACATTCAACAAACATGATAATAAGAAAAGTGACCTAGGGGGCCAAGGTGGCAGAGTAGTCAGATGCTTCCAGTGGACCTTCTTACAACAAAGACCCGAAAAAAAAAGTGATTCGATCATATATGGCAATCTGGGAGCCCTGAACATCAAAGGCAGAGTTGAGGAACTGGACTGAGTGGCAGAGGGAGGGAGAGACAGTTTGGAAGCAGCGATAAGTTGCCAGACCTGACCATGTGAGAGCCTGGGCCCTTCAGGCCTGATTAGCACAGGGGTGAGCAGTGAGGCAGGCAAGCGGCAGTGCTCAGGAGGTGCGTTTTCTGCACCGGGAGAGACCCAGCCGCTGAGACTCTACATGGCCACCCAGAACCAGTAAGAAGCAGCCCTCATTGGTGAAAGATAAGTATTTGCGTACAGCTTACCGCATGACCAAAAACACCCTCCTTAGGAAAAAACCCCTCTCCCATTTACCTCCCCGCTCCCTGCTCTGCACTGGGTCCCGGACTGGCTTCACTGATTGCCGAGTTCCCTGGGCTGGAAGTAAGATCCATCACAGGCCCAGAGCCATTCTCCCTGCCTTGGAGAGTGAACGAATTAACAAACGGGAAAAAATAAGCTGCTGACTCCCCTAAGCCAGGAAACCAGGGTAGGCACAGCTCCTTTACCTAGGCACAAGTATAAGGGATTGACTGACTTTGAGTGCCTTTTCCCCTGCACAGACTTGTGTGGGACCATCTCAACAGCATAGGCTCTCATTACCACAGTACAATGGGGAGTATACTGGAACTCTAACTTCAGCTGTTTCAGCTGTGAAGGGGCAGGAACTGTTTCAGCTGTGAAGTGGCAGGTTCTTGACATTTGACACTGCTCTGCCCGTTAAGCGTGGTCTTCACCTACCCACATCAGGGGCCTGAGGACTGCTGGCTCCACCCATACCACCTAGCCACCTGCAATAGGGGTCCAAGAATAAGAGGCACCCCCGAGTCCTTACAGCCAACAGCATTAGGTGCTCAGAGTCTGGCTGCAAAATGCACCCACCTACGGCATCTAAGGAACAGGGACACACCCTCCTCCTGGACACTTGGGGGTGGCCGTCAGCCCCTGCCTTGCTCAGAGTGTGTCACCCTGCTGCAGCCAGATGCCTGTGCTTACACCAATCACCCATGCCTCTCTAGGACTGTAAATGAGAGCCTACACCACACACTCGGTGGCTGTCTACCTGGGCACCTGAGCTGAATCCATACAGGAGGAGTGGGCAG
>NW_004444054.1:7879187-7894013 GCF_000243295.1 Trichechus manatus latirostris | reverse complement strand
GCAGATCAAAACTACAATGAGATATCATCTCACCCCAACAAGGTTAGCATTAATCCAAAAAACACAAAATAATAAATGTTGGAGAGGTTGGGGAGAGACTGGAACACTTATACACTGTTGGTGGGAAAAAAAAGGGTACAACAACTTTGGAAATTGATTTGGCGCTTCCTTAAAAAGCTGGAAATAGAAGTACCATATGATCCAGCAATCGCACTCCTTGGAATATAACCTAGAGAAATAAGAGCCATCACAGGAATAGATATATGCACACGTATGTTCCTTGCAGCACTGTTCACAATAGCAAAAAGATGGAAACAACCTAGGTGCCCAGCAACAGACAAATGGATACACAAATTACGGTATATCGACACAATGGAATACTACCCAACAATAAAGAACAACGATGAAGCTGTGAAACATAACATGGAGGAATCTGGAGGTCATTATGCTGAGTGAATTTAGTCAGTCACAGAAGGACAATATTGTATAAGACCACTATTATAAGAACTCAAGAAAAGGTTTAAACACAGAAGAAAACATTCTTTGATGGTTACGAGGGTGGGGAGGGAGGGTGAGTGTTATTCACTAACAAGATAGTAGATAAGAATTATCTTAGCTGAAGGGAAGGACAGCACACACTACAGGGGAAGTCAGCACAACTAGACTAAACCAAAGCTAAGAATTTTCCTGAACACAATTAAACACTTTGAGAGACAGAGTAGCAGGGGTACAGGTCTGGGGACAGTGCTTTCAGGGGACATCGAGGTCAACTGGCACAATAAAGCTTATTAAGAAAATGTTCTGCATCCTACTTTGGTGAGTGGCGTCTGGGGTCTTAAAAGCTTGCAAGCTGCCATCTAAGTTGCATCAGTTGGTCCAAGCCACCTGGAGTAAAGGACAATGAAGAACACCAAAGACACCAACAGACAGAAAGGGCCACGTAAACCAGAGACTTCATCAGCCTGAGACTAGAAGAACTAGAACGTGCCTGGCTACCACCAATGACCGCCCTGACAGGGAACACAACTGAGAGTCCCTGATGGAGCAGGAGAAAGGTGGGGTGCAGAACTCAAATTCTAGTAAGAAGACTAGACTTAATGGTCTGAGACTGGAGGAACCCCGGAAAGCATGGCCCCTGGATTCTCTGTCAGCCCAGAACTAAAATAATTTCTGAGGCCAACTCTTCAGACAGGTATTGGATGGGACTGTGAGACATAAAGTGATACTCGTGAGGAGTGTGCCTCTTAGCTCAAGTAGATATAAGAGACTAAATGGGTAGCTTCTGTCCGGAGGTGAGATGGGAAGGCAGAGAGGGTTAGGAGCTGGTTGAATGGACATGGGGAATTGGGGGTGGAAAGGAGGAGTGTGCTGTCACAGTATGGGGAGAGCAATTAGAGTCACAAAACAATGTATGTATAAATTTTTGTATGGGAAAAAAAAAAAAAGAAATGTGACCTAGACATGGGAGATCTGGGCTATAAGTATATGTAAAGGAAGCATATCTGTAAGTAATAGAAGCTCCCCCGCAACCCCTCCCCAAATTACCCAGATGCAGTTTTACATTAGTAAAGCCAAGAGTTGCCCAGTAAAGAATAGATGCCACCTTGATGCTATTTAAATACATATTTACTTCTTATTCATGATCTTTCACCCATTTAATTTTCTCTGAGAGATTATTCAGGTCACTTTTTAAATGGATTTCAATGTTTCCAGGGCTGTAGCTCATTATAAAAATGTTCACAGCAGATAGAATCTTGCCTCACCACAGCACTATTTTCAAGCTGGCAGACACAAATCGGCAGGCGATATTGTACCATAAACATTAATTTAGTATTATGTGGAAGGTTGATTGATTAATAAATACCTAAGCCAGGAAGCCTAATTTAACTCTTAATTCACTTTTTTTTTTTTATGTCACAGAGAGGGAAAAATCAATCTAGAAGTGTTGATTGATTGAGAGTTTTAGTCTCGTCTAGACAGCAATGGAAAATGACTATGATCCTGGGACTTTGCAAACTGCATCATTTGCAAAATAAACCCGATCAACAAATTTCATCACATGGTGGTTGACGGTCAGAAGGGAAAGGCTGTAGAGATCATAGAGGAGAAGAATATGTAATCATCCAAGGAAGCAGCTCACCAAGCAGAGAGGATAAAGGAGAGAGAATTAGTAAATACTTTCAGTTCAGAGGTGGACACAAATGAAAGAAAATACACTTGAAATTTTAAAAATTAATGAGCTTTAGAACAGGAAATTAGAATTAGTATGTTGCATTCTTAAGAATCTACAGAATACAAACATATTTTAGCTGCTGTGGTCCCACTGCAAAGATTGCACGATCCAAAGGACTAACCGATACTCTTGCTATGATTAAAAGGTCACATTTAGAACCAAATGTTCTATATCCAGATTTGGTTAGTGTTGAATTTTTCTAAAAACAAGGGGGAACATGCCCATTGTTCTCTTTTTGAAGAGTAGCAATTAAGCTTAGCAGGGCGATTGCTTATAAATTAGACCAGCATCTCCTTCCTGATTCTGTTTTTCCTTTCCAGCTCATCTTTACGCAATGACGATCAAGGTCATGCCCCAAGCCCTAAGCCTCAGAAAGCTGACATCAGAATCATTAGTGTATCCACGGAGCGAAATGGAAGGAAAGAATGGAACAAAGGCAAGAAAGTAATATTTGAGAACCTATTAAGACGAAGACTACTAAATACCCTACCAGAGATGCTGATCAAAGACTCACATCAACCCTTTGTCTTATTAATCCTATTTTACAAATGAGAAAATTAAGGATTAGGGATGTTAGGAAACTTCGCCAATACTGCAACAGCTATTAAGTGGCAGAATGCCATTTATGTTGGACTTCAATGCATAATCTTTCTATAGAATGCATCAGAATGACCTGCAAAGCTTGTGAAAACAGATTACCAAGTCCTACCCTCAGAGTTTCTGATTTAGTCAGTGTGTTAGTTTTGTATTGCCACTGTAACAAATTACCACAAATCTAGTGGCTTAAAAGACACAAATTTGTTATCTCACAGTTCTGTAGGTCAGAAGCCCAAGTATAGTACGACTCAGCTGGTTCCTCAGCTTAGAGGCTGCGAGGAGGCAGTCCTTCAAACAAGCCTAGCTGCCATGTCTTCTCCATTCTTCCCCCTGCTATCTCCTTTAGGCTTTGGAACAAACCACCTCCCTGAGCCTAATGGTTTGTCTAAATACCAGCAGGGTAAAAAGATACAATTTCAGACTAGGTGCCAAGCTGTCTGGCCCCCTCCTCCTAGGATGGTCAGGCGGGAAAAAAATCTCTGTGTAAGGGTCACGCACTGGGGCTATGAAATGCTGAGGGAGGATTGTTCTCCATCTCCTCTGCTGTGGTGCTAATGGGCAGCGTGTGTAGCATAAGCTTCTAGCCCACCTAGGCGAGCTTACTTTGCTGGGGGAGATCAGTAGAAGGTAGGTGCCCATCGTGTCCCTCACCTATGGTGATAGGTGGAGGGCTTGTGTGAAAGAGTTCTTTAGAAGAATTCTTTATATCCAGAAGCCAGGGGAGACTGGCGTGTCATATAACTGTCCCATTTAAGTCCCTTGCCCATGACACAAAGTGCAGTGCACGTGGAAGAGTCGTCATCTTCACCAGGACAGCTTTTAAGCCAGGAGGTACTGCTTGCCTGTTACATATGCTGTCCACTTCTTGCCGTGAGTAATAAAAGCTATTTTCCATGCGCTAATGTGTTTTCAGGTTCTTGCTATCTAGAAATCAGGGACAACCTGAGAGGACATGGCAGGTTTGCCGTGTTGCACCTCAGATTTGGTGCAGTGAAGCAGGGTCTGATGATACCTTGCAGAGGCTGAAATCAAGGTGTGGGCAGGCCTGCGTTCCTTTCTGGAGGCTCTGGGGAAGAATCTGCCTCTAAAGTCATTTAGGTTGTTGGCCCAATTCAGTTCCTTCCCACTGGAGGACTGAGGTCTCCATTTCTTTGCTGGAGGTCTGCCAGGACCATCTTTGCTTCTAGAGGATGTCCACATTCCTTCCCAACTTTCCAGCAATGGCAGTTCCCTCTAGAACTCTGAGGCCCTAATTTCCCCTACTGCCACAGCTGTCTGACTCCAGCCAGAAAATGTTCTTTGTTTTTAAGAGCTCTTGTGATTAGATTGGGCCCATCCAGATAATCCGGAATAATCTCCCTATCTTAAAGTTCTTAAACCTTAATTACATCTGCAAAGTCCCTTTTGCCATGTAATGTAATATATTCACAGGTTCCAAACATTAGGCATGGACATCCTTGGGGAGTCATTCTGCCTACCACAGGCTGTCTGGAGTGGACCCCAGAATCCACATTTCTAACAAGTACTCAGGTGATGTTGATGCTGCTGGTCCAGGGCCCACACTTTGAGAATACCCACTCCGGCTTCTACTCCAAGTGTGGTCCATGGCATCAGCATCTTCTAGGAGCTTGTTAGAAATGCAGAATCTCAGGCCTCCCCCAAGAGCTACTGGATAAGAAGCGGCACTTTAACAAGAACCCCAGATAATTTATGTGTACATTAAATTTTGAGAATCACTACTCTAGGGCAATAAAAAACATGGAAAGGAAATGGAGCAAACTTTTATTTATTCTCAAAGCCTTTGGAAAGATATAGTTTCCCCTTTTTATAGTTACTGCCCATTTTTTTCCTGGCAGGGGTGGAAGGAGTTATCTTATCTATAAAGTCATACTTGTAAAGAATTCCTGTACTGTATCTCGGCCCATCCCAACCCACCCCCAATTTTAATATATGAGGGGAAAAAAACACTCCCTGTAAACTCAGTTTGGGAATGTTTTTCAGCTTGAACAATTGCAACTTGGATTTGATTATTCACTGGGAAGCCTGGACACAAACGTTCCACCTTTGGTCCTGTCCAGTGTTGGATGGGAATAGATTGCAAATGAGGCTCCAATGGGTTCTAGGAGGAACGACAGTTGTGGCCATCAGCCATGAGCAGAGACAGAGAGAGCACTGTCCGATGCAGCATACTTTACATTTTCTTTGCCATTAATAGGATTTCCTCCTTCCCGGGAATAGAGTCAGCAAAATGCAAGGGCCCCAGAGGAGAACAAAATATCATTAACCGTTTATTGGGGATGCTATTGGTTTTCGGTGAGTTACCATTACAGGGAAGTGACCGCAGTTAGAAAATATTGAAGGAGAGAGCAGAATGATGAAGACGGCCTATGACTAAATACACAGCTAATTTCTATCACAGGCTCAAATTTTCCTAAATGTAATTACTGGAACCTACTCATCAGATATCTGGAGAAAAGCGGAATATGTTTTAAGATGCAAGCATTCACTGAGAATCAATTATTTCAAGCTCTCTTGCTCTTCTTTAACTTAAGGCGAGAGAGGGAGAACAAAACAAAAATGGAAGGAAGTTTGGAAGTGACAATAAGAGTATAATGAGTACAGTGAAGGTCTGTTAGGCAAACTATTGGTAAAAGACAAACCAACAAATCTCTCTCTCACTTGCTCTCTCTCACACACACACATACACACACACCACTATTTTTTTAGTGCACAGATCTCCCTTCAGATTATAAAGGCCCATGTTATCTACTTAAAAGAGCAGATTGTTCCTGAATGAACACAAGAATCATGTAAACCATCTCTCGGACCAAGCACATTCACTCTGTCCTTGCAATCGTTCCCTTTTGACCAGATAAGGAAACCATGGGAGCATTTTCAATATTTAACCTGAGCCTCTAAAACGTTGCTAAATCCTCTGTGGGTACTCAATAACAAAAGTGGTATGTATTGGCAGGTGATGTCATGAATACAATAACATTTGATGAAGCACCTGCAAGTACATGCAAAGTATACCAGCAAGGTGTCAGCAAGGCGAAATACAGGACAAAAGCCAAAGAGATGATAGCCACCCCCAGGAATTCTTGAAGAGAAAAACAATTCCCACTTTCCTGATCAATGCCATACCCCCACCGCCATTTCTGGAAACCATTTACCTCAAGAAGCATTTATTACCAAAAAAAAAAAAAAAAAAAATCAGTTTCCTGAAATCTAAAGTGTTTATCTTCAAAAAGCACCTACCAAAACAGCTTAGCTTTCAACTCATCACTGAAGTGCCAGTGTTATTTTTTTTTTTTTCTTTCTGTGTTTATTAGGGGTAGGGAGAGAAATGAGAAAGGGCACAAATCAAAGGCAGGATTTCTCAGGGGCTTACTGGAAGAACACGAGAAGACCCTTCATGGATGTTTAATCCAACGGGCAGTAGCCAGGACTTGTCATGCAGCCAAATAAATCTCAGATAATTTTTGCCCTGCATTTGAGCTCAAGGCAACATTCTACTTCCTTCTAATGAATTGTTCGTCTATGATGTATCTCTTTTTTCCAAAAACCAGACTAAACCCGTTGCCTTCAAGTCGATTCTGACTCATAGCGACCCTATAGGACAGAGTAGAACTGCCCCATAGGGTTTCCAAGGAGCAGCTGGTGGATTCGAACTGCCAGTCTTTTGGCTAGCAGCCAAGCTCTTAACCAATGTGCCATCAGGGCTCTCTTCTTTAGAGCCTAGAAAATAATATTTACATTTGTTTTGGATATTCAAGGAAACCTGGTGGCTCAGTGGTTAAAGCGATAAACTGCTAACCAAAAGGTCAGTGGTTCGAAACCACCAGCAGTTCCTTGAGAGAAAGATGTGGCAGTCTGCTTCCATAGAGATTTACAGCCTTGGAAACCCTATGGGGTTGCTATGAGTCAGAAGCCACTCGACGGCAATGGATTTGGTTTGGTTTTGGATATTACTATTCAAAAGGTTGCTATTGATTGGTAAGAATCTGCTGGATAGTCACATGTAGACTCTGCGGAAATGGAGGGCAACACAGCTATTTCTTATCTCAGCACCATCATGAAAGGGCTTTTCCAATTTCTATCATGCCCATTCTATTCTTTCTGCTTTCAATAATCTAACTTCTCTTCCTCTTCCCTTCCAAACAATTCAGTCCTAAAGCAATTAGCTGGGACAGAGTAAGGTGGGTATCTGCAATTGGGAGGGAGGAGAGGGTGAGGGAGAGAGTCCATAGTGGCCCAAAGTCAACTGTCAGAGCCCAAGGAGGGTCAGGAGGACATTCACTGGGGAGGAGCACAAATGTCAGAGTAAGGTGTGCTGAGGAGAACATCCACATAAGAGAGGATGCTGCAGTAGTGACAGGAGACCAGCTACATACTGATGGGTCAATCAAATAAATTAATGTATTAAGGGCAAGGGAAGCCAGGTATCTTGTTGTCTGAAAGGGAGTTACAAATATGGAAAGGGAGAAAACTAACATGAACCCTGTAGCTTTGGATTGGAACTGGAGGTATCAGTGTACACTTATTGTTTTCCATATATGTAGATAGATTTTGAAGTACAGGTGTAAACACACATATTACATATACATTATTTGTGTGTGTGTGGGTAATGAATTTATTCCCTAACTCCATCCATTCAGAGGCCCTACAAGAAGCGACATCATAGCAGCAGTAAGCACACTCAGCACCCACATCCTGTCTTCTAAATACATTTCTCCACTAAAAGGAACCAAAAAAAAAAAAAAAAAACACCCATTGCCATCAAGTCAATTCTGACTCATAGCAACCCTATAGGATAGAGTAGAACTGCCCCATAGAGTTTCCAAGGAGTGGCTGGTGGATTCGAACTGCCAACCTTTTGGTTAGCAGCAATAGCTCTTAACCACTATGCCACCAGGGTTTCCCAAAAAGGAACAAGGGATCCTTAAAGCAGTGGCTGATTCAAGACTGGGACTTGGAAAGTACAAGGTGAGTCTGCAACATCTTGGTGGGCTAGAGAACAACGAAGTGCTCAAAGAATAATGCGAAACACTAGCAAAAAGAACACTATTCAGCTTGAATAGGCATCTACCAGCCAAATAAGGGAGAATTGAGAATCAAATTAAATAATGATATAACAGATTATAACTCACTTAATAAAAGAGGAAACACATGAGTTCATACTGGTATGGTAAAGCAATAAATGAAAAGCTGAAACTTTGGTGAGACATGGGTTATTTGCATGATTTCAAACTTTACAGTTGAGAAGACTGGCAGGCAAAGCATTAATCAATTGATCAAAGTGACAGTATCAGTAATGGGATAAATCTTAATCATTCACCACCTGATAAGATTCGATGAGAGGAAGATCGCATCACTTCAATGATATTCTTTCCAACAGTGTAGACCTGAATCTAATTATAAGAAAACATGAGACAAATCCACAATGAAGGACATACTAGAAAATAATTGGCCTGTAATCTTCAAAAGAGTCAAGGTTACAAAAGTCAAAGAAAGGCTGAAAAATGGTTCCAGACTGTAGGAGACTACAGAGATGAGGCAACTAAAGGCAACACAGGATTTAGAACTGAATCATTTTTCTCTAAAGGGCATTATTAGGACAGCTGGCAAACTTGAATCATGTCCGAAGATTAGAAAGTAATTATGAATTAATGTTAATTTCCTGAATTTCAAGGTTGTATTTGAGAATGATGGGCATCAAATGATTCAAGAAGAGAAAAAGGAAGAAGCTCTTTACACAGTACTATATCTGCAATGTTTCTGTCAGTTTGGGGTGTTTTAAAATTCTACATCAAGAAAAATTAATAAAATTAATCATCCTAATCTCAATTCTTTTCTCCTTTGGTGATTTCATTCACTCTCAACTCTGCAACTATCCCATTTATGCAATGGCTTTCTGCTTCAGTGATCTCTTGCTGTATGACAAATCACCTCAAAATATAGTGGCTTAAAAAAACGACCATTTACTCAGGTCATGATTCTATGGGTCAAAAATTTCAGATGAGGTCAGCTAGACAACTCTCCTCGTAGACTGGGCTAGGTTCACTCATGTGTTTGTAGTCAGCTGCTGGTCAGCTAGGTGACTGTGCTTCCGGGGATTAGCTGGCTGCCAGCTGGGACAACAAAGGGGACCTGTCCACATGTTTTTTATTATCCAGCCAGCTAGGTTGTGCTTGTTCACAGCGCTACTCAGCATTCCAAGCAGATGAAGCTTCTGAGAGCAACAGGGCAGCAAACTCCAATGTACAGGTTCTGAATTTTCAAGTCTCTGCCTGCCTCATATTTGCTACTATTCCATTGGTCAAAGTAAGTTACATAGCCAAGTACAGAGTCACTGTAGGAGGACCTTTTGAAACTGCATGAATATTGAGGGCCATCATTGCAATGAACCCACTACACTCCAAAATCTTTATTTCTAACTCTGATCTCTTATCGTACTTGCAGCTGCCTACTAGACATCTCTTCCTGATATCCTGACTGAATTTCAGATTAAAATATATGAAATTAATCATATTACAGGCAGCATGCCACTCATGGCCACCTCCTGTGTTGCAGAGTAGAACTGCACTCTCTAGGGTTTTCAAGGCTGTGACCTTTCAAAAGCAGATCTCCAGGCCTGTCTTCCAAGGCCACTAAACAAAAAACCAAACACGTTGCTGCCGAGTCAATTCTGACTCATAGTGACCCTACAGGACAGAGTAGAACCAACCTATAGGTTTCCAAGGAATGGCTGGTAGATTCCAACTGCCGACCTTTTGGTTAGCAGCCGAGCTCTTAACCACTGCACCACCAAGGCTCTTCCAAGGCCTCTAAGTGGGTTTAAACCAACAGCCTTTCAGTTAGTAGTCAATGGCTTATCCATTTTTGACACCCAGGACATACTGCTTTGGGGAAATCTGCTGCAAAAGACCTCTTTAAAGTGTTAAAAAGCAAAGATGTCACCCTGAGGACTAAGGTAGGTACACCTGACCCAAGCCATGGTATTTTCTATCGTCTCATACGCATGCGAAAGCTGGACAATGAATAAGGAAGACTGAAGAAGAATTGTTGCCTTTGAATTATGGTGTTGGTGAAGAATATTGAATATACCATGGACTGCCAGAAGAACAAACAAATCTGTTTTGGAGGAAGTACAGCCAGAATGCTCCTTAGAAGCAAGGTTGGCGAGACTTCATCTCACGTAATTTGGACACGTTATCTGGAGGGACCACTCCCTGAAGGACATCATTCTTGGTAAAGTAGAGGGTCAGTGAAAAAGAGGAAGACCCTCAACATGAGATGGGCTGACACAATGGCTGCAACAATGGGCTCAAGCATAGCAATGATTATGAGGATGGCACAGGACCAGGCAGTGTTTCCTTCTGTTGTACATGGGGTCACTATGAGTCGGAACCAACTGGCTGGCACCTAACAACAACAACATGAAAGTTTCTAAATACTTATTTCCAATTTCTGTAT
The DNA here is from genome assembly GCF_000243295.1 of Trichechus manatus latirostris. Lineage (NCBI taxonomy): Eukaryota > Metazoa > Chordata > Mammalia > Sirenia > Trichechidae > Trichechus > Trichechus manatus. Next base: position 7,883,707 of record NW_004444054.1, on the reverse strand, counting down.
TCATCTTTTCATGGACCATGACAAACAGTTGCCAGGCCAAGAGCTGCCCTTTGAGAAGCGCTGTTAAATATTCTACACTATCTAGGAGCCCTGGTGGCACAGTGGTTAAGAGCTCAGCAGTTCTAGTTCACCAGCTGCTGCTTGGAAACCCTATGGGGCAGTTCTACTCTGTCCTGTAGGGTTGCTATGAGTCAGAATCAACTCTACAGCAATCAGTTTTTGTTTTGTTCTGTTTTGTTTTTTGCTTTATCTAGGTCCTATCTACTTCCTTGTCTAATCTCCCCTCAAAATTCCTCCTTCAAATTTTAAATTCTAACCATACAAAATTACTTGAAGTTTCCTCAACATAGACTGCTTCTATCTCTATTCCTCCCCACATGTAGTTCCCTTTCCCACTCTGCATTTTTTGTGACTAGAAAACTCCTAATCCTCTTTTAAAAGCCTATTCAGAGGATACATGGCCTAAACTCTTCCATGTCTACTGTTTGGTATTGCAGCTACCCTGCTAAGGCTTGTGTTGTCCCTGACACAATGGCTGATTGCCACCACCTTTGCCAACACTCTCACTGTTTGGCTGCCAGCCCTCCATTTGCTATGGTCCCTCCCTGTTAAAACTGAAAGCTGTTGGTTGCTAAGTCCTGCTACCTCCACCGAAACTTCCACAGTGCTAATGCTTGGATATTAAAGCAAAATATTCCCCCTGGGTGACTAAAGCCATTTGAGACTTTTACTGAAATTCTGCTTATTCCATTCTCCTGTCCCTTCTCCTATAGCCATTGGGACAATAAACTTGAAGAGCTATCCAGAAAATATTTAAAGGACATCACCCTATATCTCAAAATCTTTGCTAAATACTGATAATACTGAAAATATGTGTGTGTGTGTACGTGTGTGTGTATATACATATAGTCACATCACAGCAGAAGACAGCTGACTTCAGATTTACCCTGTACAATTCATTCTTTACTTTTCCAAAAAAATGTTCTTTGGAGTTTTATTATACTCTAGGTCATTGAAAATAGAGCATAGCATAGTATACTTATATTAAGTTTATGACAATAGGCGAGGAACCAATTGGAAAAGGAGAGTGAAAATGGCTGCAGAAGTTGAAGAATGTAATCAATGTGACTGTATTGTACATATAGAAATTGTTGATTTGGTGTATGTTAAACTGTGTATATTTTCAACAATTAAAAAAAACAAAAAACAAAGAAATCTTATCCTTTATATAGCTGAGTGGATACAACCCATTATATTCATGTTTTCAAGATAAAATTGCTAATTTTCTAGTAGCTTTTGGTGAGGTGGAGGTAGACTTGAAATTTATGGCCCAGGCCACCTGAGGTTACACTAATCTCCTTCCAGGAAACTGGAAGATAGGGGAGGATTACTTGAAGCTACATTTAAAGAGATGGCTGCCAAGTTCTCGAGTTTAACACCTTAGATTTTCTCTTTTCAGAGAGACAGTTAAAGAATTTATAGTTACAAAATTATCTAAAGTGGATTTTGAAAGAACTGGGGAAGAGGGGCACCTTTTCCCTTATTTTCAACAGGAATAAATAAAACCTCTTTTTTTCAATTTCTATTTGTTCTTACAACAGTCATATACAAAATTAACTCTTTTCAACAATGGAATTCATTTACTTATGCATTCATTGAGTCATTATTGATTATTCAGCAACATTTATTTAACACATATTATGGTTCTGTGGAAGATACTGTGGATACGAAGATGCATAAAATATCTCAGTCTACTGTGATGCCTCTTACCCCCTGCCTTTCTAGTACGTCTAACACTACACTAGTCCAGGTCCTATATTTCCTCAAGAACCACGAAAGACTATTATCTACAGTTTTTCCCAGGACTCTCCAACCTATAGACAGTTGTTTAATCTTCCTAAAGTACAAATTTTTGTTCAAGTAATTCCTCTCTTCAAAAGCTCTTAGTAGCACCCCATAATTTATAAGTAAATTATAAGTTCCTTAACTGGAAATAATTTAAGGAGCTCAATATCTTATACGCAACCTATCTTTCCAGTGTTAAAAAAACTAACACTTGCTATTAACCTAAAGGTTGGAGGTTCAAGATCACCAAGAGGCACCTTGGAAGAAAGGCCTGGTGATCCACGTCCCCAAAATTAGCGTTTGAAAACCCCATGGAGCACAATTCTACTCTGACACATATGGGGTTGCCATGAGTCAGGGTCAACTCAATGACAACTAATACTGGTAGCTTTCACATATATTAATATCTCCATATGTTCACAGAGCAGTGTTATATGTTCCCCAAACATTTCGTTTTCCTCCAGGATGCAACAAAGGCTCTTATTTCTCAGGATCTTGCATCTAGGTGAAGTCATAAGACTAGTTCTGGCCAATGGAAAGGTGCCCTGGTGATGTAATGGTTGAGTGTTCCACTGCTAACCAAAATGTTGGCAGATCAAATCCACCAGCCACTCCTTGGAAACCCTATGAGGCAGTTCTACTCTGTCCTACAGGGTCGCTGTAAGTCAGAATAGACTCCACGGCAAAGGGTTTGGTTTTTTTTATTTTGGCCAGTGGAATGTGAGCAGATTTAGTTTATTCCTAGGCCTAGTTCCTAAAACATCCCCTACATTCTCTGCCTCTCTCTTTGCTTTCAGTAGAGAATCTGAAGACCTTGTATTAAGGATGATGACTTCACAAGATGGAGTGCCTGAAAGTCAGTCTGCAGCAGAGCTCCCAACCCACCCTGCCGCCTCCACCACTCCTCCTCCTCTCTCCAACCAAATTGGACTGCCATGTTAGGCATTGATTTTTATTGTTTTATGCCACTGAAATTTCCGGGCTTATTTGTTATTGCAGTACAAGCTAGCTTATTCTGAAAATGCAGCCAGAAATTAACTTTTTACCCTTTTAGAAACGAGAAAACTAATTCCTATGGTTAATAAGCAGGACCACAAACTCAGGTCTTCACTTTCAGATCCTTTAAACATCCCATTGCATCATTCTACTTTTCCTCCACGGATGTCCCTCATGAATCATTTAGCACCAGCTAAATGGAAATGTTACTGTTCTCTAAACACACAGTACACTTTCTTACCTGCAGCCTTTGTCCACAGTGTTGCCAGGGTGAATGCTCTTCCTCCATCTCCATGCTTCAAAAACCTATCCATCAAAACCTGACTCAAACTATCTCCATATGAAGACTTTCCTGATGCTCCTAAATAGAGTGATTCTTCTCTGCTCTGTGCTCACATAGCATGTTTTCTCTAACTTTCCTATAGCTTTTATGCTATCATAGGTCTGCATATACTTTTTCTCCCAATAGAGTGAAGGCTTCTCAAGGACAGAGACCCTGTCATACTCTTGTTTGTACCACCCACTCGTCTAACCCTGTACCTTATCTGTGAAGTGCTCAGTAAATGTTTAAATTTTGTTAAATTCACGTTTTAAAAATCTTTAGAAATTTTAATTTTTTACTTCTGTCAATCATTTAAAACACCCTGACCTAAAAATGTAACATACCATGTGTCATAATTTCTGTTTTGAAAGTACTACTTTAGTAGTAAGTACCATTTCAAACACAAAAGAACGGAAAAACACACAGTATGTAGTATTGGGTTTCACACTGCTTTGCACGTAAGTCAGACAATAATTATGTCTGATGAATACATGTGTTGGTTTAACTGTTAACTCTATCATGAGTACATGCATGGACTTACTGTGAATATTAGTGAAAGTCACTTCCAATAATAAAACAGAAGGATAATATATGCAAAGAGTCTTCCAAACATGTTGACCACTTTCATCATCTTTTTAAAGTACAATACTTTTGTTTTGATTTTTAAAGTGTACTTTGAAATCGTCTGATCTTCTCTAATGAGTCACTTAATTATATAAGCCTTTTCCTCATATTTTAGCAATGAATTGGTGCTGTCTGTTTTATAAGCCAAGGAGCCCTGGTGGCACATTGGTTAAGCGCTCTGCTGTTAACCAAAAGGTCAGCGGTTCGAACTCACCAGCTGCTTTGTGAGAGAAAGATGTAGTAGTCTACTGCTGTAAAGATTACAGCCTTGGATATTTGACAAAGTCCAACACCCATTCATGATAAAAATTCTCAACAAAATAGGAATAGAAGAGAAATTCCTCAATATAATTAAGGGCATTTATACAAAACCAACAGCCAACATCATCCTAAATGGAGAGAGTCTGAAAGCATTCCCCTTGAGAATGGGAACCAGACAAGAATGCCTTTTATCACCACTCTTATTCTACATTGTGCTGGAGGTTCTAGCCAGATCAATTAGCCTAGAAAAAGAAAGAAAGGCATCCAAATTGGTAAGGAAGAAGTCAAAGTATCTCTACTTGCAGATGAAATGATCTTATACACAGAAAACCCCAAATAATCCACAAAAAAACTACTGGAACTAATAGAACATTTCAGCAAAGTTTCAGGTTACAAGCTAAACATACAAAAGTCCGTTGGATTCCTTTACACCAACAAAGAGAACCTGGAAGAGGAAACCACCAAATCAATA
>NW_004444054.1:7877792-7879087 GCF_000243295.1 Trichechus manatus latirostris | reverse complement strand
ATACAGCCATGGTAGTCAAAATAGCCTGGTACTGGTACAACAACAGATACACAGACCAATGGAACAGAATTGAGAATCCAGACATAAATTCATCCACCTCTGAGCAGCTGATATTTGACAAAGGCCCAAAGGCCATTAACTGGGGAAAAGACAGTCTCTTTAACAAATGGTGCTGGCATAACTAGATATCCATCTGCAAAAAACTGAAGCAAGACGCATACCTCACACCATGCACAAAAACAAACTCAAAATGGATCAAAGACCTAAATATAAAATTGAAAACAATAAAGATCACGGAGAAAAAACAGGGAAAATGCTAGGAGCCCTAACACATGGCATAAACAGAATATGAACCATAAGTAACAATGCACAAACACCTGAAGAGAAACTAGATAACTGGGAGCGCCTAAAAATCAAACATTTATGCTCATCAAAAGACTTCACCAAAAGAGTAAAAAGACAACTTACAGACTGGGAAAAAATTTTTGGCTACGACAAATCCCATCAGCGTCTAATCTCTAAAATCTATAAGATACTGCAAAACCTCAACAACAAAAAAAAGATAGGGTGCTTCCTTAGAAAGCTAGAAATAGAAACACCATACGATCCAGCAATCCCAGTCCTAGGAATATATCCCAGAGAAATAAGAGCCGTCACACGAATAGACATATGCACACCCATATTCGTTGTTGCACTGTTCACAATAGCAGAAAGATGGAAACAACCTAGATGCCCATCAACAGAGGAATGGATAAACAAACTATGGTACATATACACAACGGAGTATTTTGCAATGATAAAGAACAATGATGAATCTGTGAAGCAACTCATAACATGGATGAAACTAGAGGACATTATGCTGAGTGAAATAAGTCAATCACAAAAGGACAAATATTGTATGAGTCCTCTACTGTAAAAACTCAAGAAAAAGTTTACACACAAAAAGAAACAATCTTTGTTGGTTACGAGGGATGGGAGGGGTGGGAGGTGAATACTAAATAGACAGTAGCTAAGTGGTAACTTTGGTGAAGGGTAAGAAAGTACACATTACTGGGGAAGCCAGCACAACTTGCACAAGGAAAAGTTATGGAAGCTTCATAGACACACTCCAAACTCCCTGAGGGACTGAAGTGCTGGGCAGTGGGCTGTGGGGACCATGGTCTCTGGAAACATCTAGCTTAATTGGCATAACACTGTTTATAAAGAAAATGTTCTACATTCTATCTTGGTGAGTAGCATCTGGGGTCTTAAAAGCCTGTGAGCAGCCATCTAAGATACTCCAGTGGTCTCACCCC
>NW_004444054.1:7817548-7877555 GCF_000243295.1 Trichechus manatus latirostris | reverse complement strand
ACAAAATAATAAATGTTGGAGAGGTTGTGGAGAGACTGGAACACTTATACACTGTTGGTGGGAATGTAAAATGGTACAACCACTGTGGAAATCAATTTGGTGCTTCCTTAAAATGCTAGAAATAGAAGTACCATATGATCCAGCAACCCCGCTCCTTGGAATATATCCTACAGAATTAAGAGCGATCAGACGAATAGATATATGCACACTCATGTTTATTGCAGCACTGTTCACAATAGCAAAAAGATGGAAACAACCTAGGTGCCCATCAATGGACAAATGGATAAACAAATTATCGTATATTCACACAATGGAATACTAGGCAACGATAAAGAACAGCGATGAAGCCATGAACCATCTTATAACATGGAGGAATCTGGAAGGTATTATGCTGAGTGAACTTAGTCACAAAAGGACAAATATTATATAAGATCACTATTATAAAAACCCAAGAAAAGGTTTAAACACAGAAGACAACATTCTTTGATGGTTACAAGGGAGGAAAGGGAGGGACAGGTGTATTCACTAACTAGAAATTAGACAAGAATTATCTTAGGTGAAGGGAAGGACAGCACACACTACAGGGGAAGTCAGCACAACTGGACTAAACCAAAGCTAAGAAGTTTCCTGAATATAACCAAACACTTTGAGGGACAGAGTAGCGGGAGCAGGGGTCTGGGGACCATGCTTTCAGGGAACATCTAGGTCAATTGGCATAACAAAGTTTTTTAAGAAAATGTTCTGCATCCCACTTTGGTGAGTGGCATCTGGGGTCTTAAAAGCTAGCAAGCGGCCATCTAAGATGCATCAATTGGTCCCAACCCACCTGGAGTAAACGAGAATGAAGACCAGCAGGGACACAAGGAAAGCATTAGCCCAAGAGACAGAAAGGGTCCCATAAACCAACAACTTCATCAGCCTGACACCAGAAGAACTAGATGGTGCCCAGCTACCACAATGACTGCCCCGACAGGGAACACAACAGAGAGTCCCTAACGGAGCAGGAGAAAGGTGTGGTGCAGAACTCAAATTCTAGTAAAAAGACCAGACTTAATGGTTTGATTGAGACTGGAGGAACTCTGGAAAACGTGGCCTCCAGGCTCTCTGTTAGCCCAAAACTAAAACCATTCCTGAGGCCAACTCTTCAGACAAAGGTTAGACTGGACTATGGGACATAAAATGATACTCTTGAAGAGTGTGCTTCTTAGCTCAAGTAGATACATGAGATTAAATGAGCAGCTCTCATCCGGAGGCGAGATGAGAAGGCGGAGAGGGTCAGGAGCTGGTTGAAAGGACATGGGAAATCCGGAGTGAAAGGAAGAGTGTACTGTCACAGCATAGGGAGTGCAAGTAGGGTCACAAAACAATGTCTGTATAAATTTTTGTATGAGAGACTAACGTGAATTATAAACTTTCACTTAAAGCACAATAACAAAATAAGATTACAGCCTTGGAAACCCTATGAGGCAGTTCTACTCTGTCCTACAGGGTCACTATGAGTCAGAATCAACTCGACAGCAGTGGGGATGTTATAAGCCAGAGGTAGACTTAGAAAATTTGAATAGTGGAGCAGACTATGACAAGAAGTTGTTCTTATATTACTTTTGTTACCACAAATCAATTAACTTCAGCAATTTTTACCTACAAAAAAATTTAGATCATATTTTAAAAAATAAATTACTTCTAAATAAGCATTAGATGCCGTTAGAATTATGATACTTAAAATGAAGGGCTGCGTTTCCTCCTACCTGGTGCTAGTGACAAAGGTTAAAAATGCCCTCCTATAAAATACCACATAATTAAACAGAGTAATTTTGTAATTGCCACACAACTGGATAAATTCCAAGTTTCATAATTTTTTTCTAAATTTTATTTTGTTTGCTGTTGTTGAGAATATACACAGCAATATATACACCAATTCAACAGTTTCTACATGTACCATTTAATAACATTAATCATTCTTTCAGTTGTGCAACCATTCTCACTCTCTTTTTCTGAATTGTTCCTTCCTCATTAACATAAATTCCCTACCCTCTAAGGTTTCTAACCAATCTTTTGAGTTCTGTTGTCAAGCTGATCCCATATAGATAGTTCTTAAAAGAGCATAATGGTCAAGGCTGACCTTTTTTACTAGTTAAGCTAAACTATTGTTTGGTTTTAAGAAGACTTCAGGGGATATTTTTGGTTTAAGGTTTAAAGATTATCTCTGGGCAATAGTTTCAGGGGTTCATCCTGCCTCCATGGCTCCAGAAAGTCTAGAGTCCATGAAAATTTGAAATTCTGTTCTGCATTTCATAATTATCTTTAAGCTACATATAAACCCAGAATATTTAAAAAAATAGCTTTTCTCTTGGGCAAAATTTAGTTTACTTCTCCATTTCTCTCAATTTGTTTAGCTACTCTTCATTTAAAAAAAAAATTCTGCTGCTATAATCCTTATGGAAGCAGATTACCAGGCCTTTCTTCAGCAGTGCAGCTAGGTGGATTCAGACAACCAACCTTTAGGTTAGTAGTCGAGTGTAAACCATTTGTTCCACCTAGGAAGGTTTTTCTAAGTCCAATCGCTTCTAATTTACAATTTTACCTCATATCCAGTATCTAGACTTGACACCACTGTCTTAGTTCAAGTCCTCAGTATTGGTCATCTACTTGCCTGTATAATTCTCCCTGCTCCCAGTCTCTCTCCAGTTTTAGTCCATATTCTAAGGGCACCAGTTAGCATCTCCAAACAGATATCTGATCATGCCATCCCCTGCTTGAAAGCTCCCCACCTCAGATAGAATGTACACTTACTAGCACTTATGTAAGGTTTTTCACACTTTGACCTCAACCCATAGTTCCACTTTCATTTTCTACCGCTCCCTCTGATAAGCCTTATGCTTCAGACACACCAGTTTGTGATGGCGTTTCCACAAATACATCCTGTTTTCTCATGACTTCATGCTTTTGCAGGACCTGGGAGTTCCTACAGGAATACTCATCTCATCCTCTCCTCCATCCCGAGTTCTCTCACTTGGTGAACCACTCATTCTACAACCTTCATCTTGAAGACTTCTCAGACTCCCTTCCACTTTCCAGGAAAGACTCTCCCTCTATAGCACTGACCACATAACCAAACCAGTTGCCATCAAGTCTACTCAGTCATGGTGACCCCATGTGTGTCAAAATAGAACTGTGCTCCATGTTGTTGTTGTTGTTAGGTGCCGTTGAGCCAGTTCCTACTCATAGTGACCCTATGTACAACAGAATAAATACTGCCCAGTCCTGCGCCATCCTCACAATCGTTATGCTTGAGCCTGTTGTTGCAGCCACTGTATCAATCCATTTTGTTGAAGGTCTTCCTCTTTCTCGCTGACCCTCTATTTTACCAAGCATGATGTCTTTCTCCAGGGACTGGTCCCCCCAGTAACACGTCCAAAGTATATGAGATTAAGTCTCGTCATCCTTGCTTCTAATGTGCATTCTGGCTGTACTTCTTCTAAGACAGATTTGTTTGTTCTTCTGGTAGTCTATGGTATGTTCAATATTCTTCGTTGACATCATAATTCAAAGGCATTAATTCTTCTTCGGTCTTCCTTACTCATTGTCCAGGTTTTGATGCATATGAGGTGATTGAAAAGACCATGGCTTGGGTGAGGCGCACCTTAGTCTTTAAAGTGACATCTTTGCTTTTAACACTTTAAAGAGATCTCTTGCAGATTTGCCCAATGAAATGTGTCGTTTGATTTCTTGACTGCTGCTTCCATGGGTGTTGATTGTGGATCCAAGTAAAATGAAATCCTTGACCACTTCAATCTTTTCTCTATTTATCATGATGTTGCTTATCAGTCCAGTTGTGAGGATTTTTGTTTTCTTCATGTTAAGGTATAATCCATACTGAAGGCTGTGGTCTTTGATCTTCATGAGTAAGTACTTCTAGTCCTCTTCACTTTCAGCAAGCAAGGTTGTGTCATCTGCATATCACAGGTTGTTAATTAGTCCTCCTCCAATTCTGATGCCACCTTCTTCTTCATACAGTCCAGCTTCTCAAATTATTTGCTCAGCATACAGATTGATTAAGTATGGTTAAAAGATACAACCCTGATGCACACCTTTCTTGACTTTAAACCATGCAGTATCCCCTTTTTCTGTTCGAACAACTGCCTCTCGGTCTGTGTACAGGTTCCGCATGAGCACAATTAAGTGTTCTGGAATTCCCATTCTTCACAATATTATCCATAATTTGTTATGATCCACACCTTTGAATACCTTTGCATAGTCAATAAAACACAGGTGAACATCTTTCTGGAATTTTCTGCTTTCAGTCATGATCCATCTGACATCAGCAATGGTGTACCTTGTTCGATGTCCTCTTCTGAATCTGGCTTGAATTTCTGGCAGTTCCCTGTCAATGTACTGCTATAACCACTTTTTTGAATGATCTTCAGCAAAATTTTACTTTTGTGTTGTATTAATGATATTGTTCACTAATTTTCGCATTCTTTTGGATCGCCTTTCTTTGGAAAGAGTACAAATATGGATCTCTTCCTGTCAGTTGGCCAAGTAGCTGTCTTCCAAATTTCTTAGCTTCCAGTGCTGCATCCATTTGTTGATACATCTCAGTTGGTATTCTGTCAATTCCTCCAGCCTTATTTCTCGCCAATGCCTTCATTGCATCTTGGACCTCTTCCTCCAGTACTATCAGTTCTTGATCATATGCTACCTCCTGAAACAGTTGAACATTGGCCACTTCTTTTTGGTACATTGATTATGTGTATTCCTTCCATCTTCTTTTGATGCTTCCTGCATCGTTTAATATTTTCCCCTTAGAATCCTTCAATATTGCATCTCAAGGCTTGAATTTTTTCTACAGTTCTTTCAGCTTGAGAAATGCCAAGTGTCATGGATTGGGCTGTATCCCCAAAAAATATCTGTCAGCTTGTCTGGGTCATGATTCCCAGTGTTGTATGATTGTGTAATCCGATGTGATTTCCTTACGTGTTGTAAACTCTATCACTATAATGAGATTATATGTGATCTCCTTATGGGTTGTCAATTCTATCACTGTGATGAGGTTATACTGATGAGGTTGACAAGATTAGATAGTGTCTTAATGCAATCTCTTTTGAGATATAAAAGAGAGAAGTGAGCAGAGACACATGGGAACCTCATACCACCAAGAAAGCAGTGCTGGGAGCAGAGAACGCATCCTTTGGACCTGAGGTTCCTGCTCAGAGAAGCTCCCAGACCAAAAGAAGATTGACGATGTGGACCTTCCTCCAGAACCAAAGGAGAAAGCATTCCCCTGGATTCAATGCCCTGAATTTGGACTTGTAGCCTACTGGACTATGAGAGAAGAAACTTCTGTTTGCTAAATCCATCCACTCATGGTATTTCTGTTGGAGCAGCACTAGATGACTAAGACACCAAGCACGTTCTTCCCTTCTGGTTTTCTATCTCCAGATCTTTGCACATTTCATTATAATACTTCACTTCGTCTTCTTGAGCAGCTTTTTGAAATCTTCTGCTCAGTTGTTTTATTTCATCATTTCTTCCTTTTGCTTTAGCTACTCTACACCCAAGAGCAAGTTTGAGAGTCTCTTCTGACATCCATTTTGGTCTTTTCTTTCTTTCCTGTCTTTTTAATGACCTCTTGCCTTCTTCATGTATGATGTCCTTGATGCCATTCCACAACTCATCTGGTTTTCGGTCATTAGTGCTCAATGAGTCAAATCTTTTCTTGAGATGGTCTCTAAATTCAGGTGGGGTATACTCAAGGTCATACTTTGGCTCTCATGGACTTGTTCTAATTTCCTTCAACTTCAGCTTGAATTTCAATAGGAGCAATCGATGGTCAGTTCCGCAGTCAGCCCCTGACCTTGTTCTTACTGATGATATTGAGCTTTTCCATCGTCTCTTTCCACAAATGTAGTCAATTTAATTCTTGTGTATTCCATCTGGCGATGTCTACCTGTATAGTCACCATTTATGTAGTTGGAAAAAGATATTTGTAATGAAGAAGTTGTTGGTTTTGCAAAATTTTATCATGTGATCTCCAGAGTCATTTCTATCACCAAGGTCATATTTTCCAACTATCAGTCATTCTTCTTTGTTTCCAACTTTTGCATTCCGATTGCCAGTAATTATCAATGCGTCTTGTTTGCATGTTTGATCAATTTCAAACTACAAAAGTTGGTAAAAATCTTCAATTTCTTCATCTTTGGCCTTAGTGGTTGGTGTGTAAATTTTAATAATAGTCATATTAACTGGTGTTCCTTGTAGGCGTATGGATATTATCCAATCACTGACAGCATTGTACTTCAGGATAGATCTTGAAATGTTCTTTTTGACGATGAACGTGACACCATTCCTCTTCAATTTGTCATTCCTGGTATAGTAGATCGTATGATTGTCTGATTCAAAGTGGCCAATACCAGTCCATTTCAGCTCACAAATGCCTAGAATGTCGACGTTTATGCATTCCACTTCACTTTTGATGACTTCCCATTTTCCTAGATTCATGCCTTGTACATTTCACGTTCTGATTGTTAATGGATATTTGCAGCTGTTTCTTCTCATTTTGAGTCATGCCACATCAGCAAGCGAAGGTCCCAAAAGCTTGACATCATTATGATCAACTCTTCTTTGAGGTGGCAGCTCTTCCTCAGTCATGTTTTGAATGCCTTCCAACCTTAGGGGCTCATCATCCAGCACTATATCAATGTTCTGCTGCTATTCATAAGGTTTTCACCTGCAATTTTTTTCAGAAGTAGACTGCCAGGTCCTTCTTCCTAGTTTGTCTTGGTCTGGAAGCTCAGCTGAAATCTGTCCACCAAGCGTGACCCTGCTGGTATTTGAAATAGTGGTAGCAAAACTTCCAGTATCACAACAACACCCAAGCTACCACCGTATGACAAACTGATGGACACGAGGTGGTGTGCTCCATAGGGTCAAGGAAATACACATAATTCCTTTTTTTAAGTGTTTGGCTGTGTTCCCAGCCAAAACTCAGGTATTCTATTATTAATGACAAAGAGAATGGACATTAGTGGGAAACTAGCAGCCTCTGCCACATACCCTATACTTTCTTTTCATAGCACAGAAGAGTAATTACATATCTATTTGCTTGATCATTTGCTCAATGTCTGCCTTCTCCTTCAAGTATAAGCTCAATGAGAAAGAAACATTTTACCTGTTTATTGCACCATGATGTTTCCTATGCCTAAAACAGTACCAAGAATATACTAGTTGATTTTTACGTATTTGAAGATTGAATGGACAAATGAATTCCTTAAGAATTATGCAATCTAGAAGAATATAGATCAAAAGGGAAAAAATGGAAAACAAAATTTCAAACTCTCATGGACTCCAGACTTCTGGAGCCACGAAGGGTGGATAAATCCCTGAAACTTTTGCCCTGAGATAATCTTTAACCTTAAACCAAAAATATTCCCTGAAGTCTTCTTAAAATCAAACAACAGTTTAGCTTAACTAATAAAAAGAGGTCTGCCTTGAGCATTACGCTCTTTTAAGAACTATCCATATGGGATCAAATTGACAACAGCAACTCAAAAGATTAGATAGGAACCTTAGGTGGCAGGGAGTTTATCTTAATAAGGGAAGAACAACTCAGAAAAGGAGGGTGAGAATGGTTGGACAACTCAAAGAATGTAATCAGTGTCACTAAATGATACGTGCAGAAACTGTTGAATTGGCAAACGTTCTGCTGTGTAAATTCTCAACACAACAACAAAATAAATAAAATTTAGGGAAAAAAAGAATTATGCACTCTCTCCTGTTATGTAAAATGTATTTCTTTGTGTCATTGTTATATCCTACTGATTCAAGCTGAAGCAGCTGCAGCCATCAAGAGGCCAAGGGAAATGGTTTGCTTTTCCTAATAACTACAATGTCCCCATTGCTTCCTCTCTGAGTAATCAAAGAGTTACAGATTCCAGCAGGGAACACAAGAGTCCCCGCTCCAGTCCTCAAGCCCATAGGCTGGTATCCCACAGGACTGGCTGATGCGTTTAAGTCTCTTAAGTCAAAAAAATGAATAATGAATCGTTTAGAAGCCAAATTAATGAAATAGAGGAAATTATAAAATAATTTTTCTGAAGTCAGTCATATAGAAATCCAAGCATGTTCACACAAATTCGAGGTAAAGAGTAGGTTTAAAATTGTACCCTGATCACTCACTGAATACCAAATGAATGTCAATCCGTAGATGGTTTTCCAAAGACCCTTTTAAAGGACTATGTATTTTATCACAGTAAAGCCGTTCCTTTACTTTTTGTACAATTCGTTGAATAATTTGAATTATATAAAGCACTTAAATTCTTTTCTCTAATTTTAAGTTTGTTTTGCATATGCCTTCTCTCTTTCTCCTAGATGGTAATCCTTATTCTTCAAAACACATAGGGTCAATGATGGGAGATGCAAGGGGGAGAGTGGGGCAAATTACTAGAGATCAGTGCTCACAGTTGAGGCTGAATTATGCTGTATATCAATATAACACTACCTTTGCTGAGGGGTACTAATTTTTTTCCACTGGGACCTAAACCTATTCTCCATGTCACTAATAAAAGCTAATGTGCTTCTCTATCCAAAGTATAAAACATTGAATTTTAGAAGTTAGCATTGTTATACACTGCAATTTTCTTAACAAAATCGTCATTAAATTTATATATAAGTATGCTAATTTCAAGAGTAACTAACTTGAATTGTAAACTTTCACCTAAAGTACAATAAAAAAAAGAGTAACTAACATCTTAACAAGAATCTGAATAAGAACGACCACATTTTATTTCAATAAGTTCTATGTCTAATCATTAGATCGCAATGATGTAAAAGTTTCCTTTTTTTTTTTTTTTTGTTCTCCAAACTGATACTTGCATCTGAGTTAGCAGCTGATAACACAGATATTGTAAAAATTCTGGCTAAAATTAACATCCCCACACTGGATCTTCTGGATAATGAGAAACTGATTGATTCTATTACTAAAGAGGAAATGAAAACAGCAATAGACAAAGTCACAAGCAGCCGGCCTCCTGTGGTGATGAGTACCAAATGGAATCAGATAACGCTTTTGAGGGAGAATCAAAAGATTTGTTATGCAGGATTTATGAGGATTGTCTACTTATGAGACTAGTGAAAGCCCCAATGCATGGGCTCTTGTTCTTGTAATCTGTCAAAAGTACCAGTACTGGTCCTGCTTGCTTAATTAATTGCACCAAAAAAAAGCCTGCAGGTAGGAACTGAGTAAAATAACTAGAGTGGTGGTGGTTTCTTGTGTGGCTGCACTTCCGATATGTACAAAATTTCTCATTTACAAGAGCCAGCAAATAGATTTAAATCTCCCTTCTCTAGCAATTTCTGAACTTGCGCAGAAAGCCTTTATCATGCAAAGGGGGAATATTTACAAACGCTCTTAAAAAATTCATTTTTAGAAACTTTAGTAAGTGAAATAGAAGGCATGAACCCCTTTATGACTCCACCAGTTACCAGCAAATGTGCTTCTTTCTTTCTGGGAAGAAACATGGTATATAAATGTCTTTTCATTTCATTTTATCTGTTGACAAATGAAACTTATGCTCAATTCAATGGTGAAGTGATCCAAGGTAAATGTTAGGAGCCAACCATCCTTGGTAACGCTGTACTTCATTTTACATTAATGCATTCATTCCACTTTTCAAATTACTTTAAAAACGTTGTCTCATCAAAACTCACCAGAAGTCACAAGTAAACACTTAACAAAAGGAAAGACAAAGATAGGAGGTGACTTCACTTAATAGTACTTAGCAGTTTTGGTAAAGAGTAAAATCAAAATCTCTTCAGCCAAGGTAACTTCTTTTGACAGACAATATCCAAATATTTCTAAAAGACTTTACAGTTGATCATTTATTTATTCTTTTTGGCTTCTCAGACTATAGCCCCACACTGTCTGTGCATAAAGGAAAAGAAAAAATTCTGTATTATTTCAACTGCTTCCGCAAACAAACTGTGAGACAACACAAATGTACACCACACAAGTGTACACCTGGGAAGGACTTTGCTTTGATGACATCCTACTTTCTCCCCGCTTTCCAGCACTTTTTGTTACTGCTTGAGCCTGGAAAATCCTTGAAGGTGAGGAATCAGTCAAGAGTGTTGGTTCAACTTAAAGCGAGATTTTTTTCCAGACTGGTAGCTTATCTGACCCAAAATATTGATTTCCTTTCCTTTGTTAGAAAATTATTCAGAAATTTTATTTCCCTATGAAGTAAACTGAGGATCCCTGTGGTGCAATGGTTAAGTGCTCCACTGCTAACTGAAAGGTCAGCAGTTCAACCCCCCCAGCCGCTCCACTGGAGAAAGATGTGGCAGTCTGCTTCCATAAAGATTTACAGCCTTGGAAATCCTATGGGGCAGTTCTACTCTGTCCTATAGGGTGGTTATGAGTCTGAATTGACTCAACAGCAGTGATTTATTTCCAGCCTATATGGAAACACTAATATTGTGTACTAATGAGGATATTCATCATTAAATTAATATTCCTCAATTAACATTCTCAGAATGTATTAGTTTTTTTATTTTTGCTTTTGTTTTTAGCATTTTAGTAGGATTCCCAGTAAACACCAATGCCTTTCAAAATCAAGCACAGTTGGGTCTAGTGCTTTATCTGTATCTTACAGATCATGTTCCAGGACAATCTACTGTAGTTAAGAGAGCTACTTCAACAGATTAGCTGTCCTATCTAAAGTGGAAGGTGTCAAGAGCATAATGAAAGCAAGCCATTGCTCAATTGGTGGCCAGCTTTTTTTCAAATTCTATACGAATTCAGTAGGGGAGGTGAGTGGGACCTGAACCCAACACTACCACTCAGAATTATTGGACTCCAAGATCCTATTGCCCCAGACCCCAAACCCTAGATTCCACCTAAGAGGGCTCGAACTGGGCTGAAAGTAGATACAAGAGGGCCTGGATTAAATGGCAAGTGTTGGTGTGTGTGTGTGGGTGTGTGTGTGCGTGTATGCAAAGCACTTGTGCCACCTCTGCCAGAAGGTAGAAAGGGTCAGAAGAGATATCACTGGACTACATCTTGAGAGGTGACTAGGAGAATATCTTGTGAATAAAGAGGAAAAAGGCATTGAAATAAGAAGGGATTGAGCAAAAGTATAAAGACACAAATGTGTGAGAAAAGCCATGAGTTGAGAGACAGCAAGACGCGTACTGCATCTGGCTTGTAAGGTGCAGAGGAGAGGAGGGCAGTGGTGTAATGTAAATTCATGGGATTTATCTTGGGAGAGCTGAATTATCCTGGAGAAACATCCTCCAGGACCAGTTAAGGGATACCAGCTTTGACAGTTGACAGTGCTGAAGGGTGATTTAGGAATACAGAATGTACCGTGGCCGTAGAACCTGTGGCCAAGAGCATGGACCTGAGCAGACTGGCTGTGTTCACTTCCTGGCTCAGCCCTTTGCAGCTCGGTGACCTTAGGCACGTTACTTACTCATCTGTAAAAACAGGAATAATCACAGTATCTATTTTATAGAGTCAATGTGAGGATTGAATGAGTTAATTATTTGTAAGGTGTTTTGTACGGCACTTGGCAATGAGTAAACACTACTTAAACACCACTTAAAAACAGTGGTTAGAGCAATTAGCGGGGCCTGGCGGACAGTGGTTAAGAGCTCAGGCAGCTAGGCAAAAGGTCGGCAAGTCCACCAGCTGCTCCTTGGAAATCCTATGAGGCAGTTCTGCTCTGTCCTATAGGGTCACCATGAGCTGGAACTGACTTGACAGCAACGGGTTTTTTAGACCAATTAGCGCATCAGCTCTTCACCAAGAAAACCTGCTCTGGATTCTAGGCTTGAAGGGCACCAATCTATCCAAAAATACAAAAGACCACTGAGATCTCTGACTGTAGAAACTTGATCCAATAACTTGCAGTAAGCAGGAAGCATAGGCAGATTGACCAGCAAGGAAGGTACACACGGGCTTACTTATGAGTATTTATTAATCTGTAGTTAAGTGCACACAAGTAAGCCTGTGTGTACCTTGCTTATTGGGTAATCGAGGCCTGGCTATAAGGAACAATTCCAGTCCTGACCCCAGTATTAATTCAACTGAGGATTCTATAAGAAGGCCTGGGGTGCATTATAAGGGTTGTAAGTGTTGGGCTCCCCCTACCAAAATCAAATATGAATCTCTTGATTTGCTTTGTTAGACAGCTGAGAACAAAGGCAGCAAATGGATGAGTCCCAAGCAAAGCCAAGAGAAGAGACTTTCAGCCCCTCAGGGCTCCCTGATCTTCCTGTGCCTCTTTGAAAAGCAATCATTCCTTTTTATAGGTTCTTCAGAAAGAAATACAAGGTTATTAAGAACATTTTTTAATTCACATAGCCCAGATATTTTTGGGTAACACTGTCATAATTACTGAGTTATGTGTCCAGATTGTATATTAAATAAATTGCTGTATATATATGAACAAATAAAAAATGAACTACAGTATTCCTCGTAATTGCAGCTACAATCACGTAAATGGATCATTAAAAATTTTACAGGAACTCATGTGTTGCACTTTGTCCTCAAGGCAACAGCCCCGGTTTAAATCTGTGTGGTACAATGGTCATCAAAACTCGTTCGTACAAATAGTAATACAGGATAATACAGGACAATTTGTTTGCTAAATTCTTTTTTGTATTTATATTGCAAAGTACTGACGTTTGCTCAAAATAAGAAAAAGAGAATTACATCAGTTTTATCATAAAGAAATAAATACATATATACATGTGTGTAACATAAAATGTTGACTTTTACATTCAGTCATTCTAATCAATCATAGAGCCCTGGTGGCACAGTGGCTAAGCGTTTTGCTGTGTATATTCTCAACGACAACAAAAAATTATAAAATAAATTATTTTAAAAAATGGTTAGAATGGCAAATGTTTTGTGATATAAATTTATATTTTTACCACAATTTAAAAAAAAGATAATAATCAGTAGGAAAGTTGAATAAGCTGTAATATGTATGTGCTGGATGGAAATCGTAAGTCTATTACTTTCATATGTGATTTTTGAAAAAATAATAATCCTAACATCTTTCATTTAACTAAATAATAAAGTTTCATTTTTTAAAAAAAGAAGAAAATGAAGTCAGGAAAAGGAAAAGAAGAATGTTTCTAAAGAGACTAAGAAAAGACTTCTGATGTCACAAATCATATTGCCTTTCTATACAACTGTGCTCCCTTGTGGGAAGTTCTAAAAGGTTTAGTTTAAATTTTTTAGAAGTTTGTTTCTTATAAGCATCACTGCATACGCCAAATGAGCCATTAAGTACGTTCCATTATAGTTTAAAGACTTCTGAGTTAAACACACAGGGTACTGTGGTCTAAGATGCTAAGAAAATACATAGCTCAATTTCCATTTGATGTAGCTCTGCAGGAAGATACTATCCACAGAACATTTGCTGCATTAAGGCAAACATTTATACAATGCCTTCAAAACTTTCAGGCCATTTGGATGCTTCTGACCCCAATAGGCCAAAATCTATCTGACTTAACATTTTGAAAAAGTTCATCAATTCCCATTGATTCCTATTTGGGGTCTGAATATATAGAGTGTAAATTGTAAACATGCCTTGATACTAACTTATGTATTAGTGTTTTCATGAGGACTTTCTACCACGTCATCAACTCATTTTCCTGGCCCACCCCTTGTGATTTTCAAGCTAGCACTTTCACAGTTTAAAGTGTGAACTGTCTTAACCTTTATCCTAATTATGCTGCTGTTGTACATGCCATCCCACAGAGTCAAGTGTCCTAGAAACACCTCTGAGACCAGTATTACGTAAGTAGTTTACGCGTATTGGAAAGAAAACTGATAGCTGAGAGTCACTGAGAATGTCCTGGCCTCAACACACTGAGAGTACCCTGAGAACGTTCTGCCTCATGAGTCCTTGAAATCAATTGAGTGCCAATGGGGCAAAAATATCCCCTGTGATTCCTGAACACATGCCATATTGAGGGAGGGAGGTGCTTGATACTCAAGAGAGCAAAGCAAACGATGCATGCCCTAAAAGTACTTTTCTCTGGGAAGAAGTTTAGACAGCTTACTTACTTCCAGAAAGTTCACTTCTTCACATTAAACTAGTTGCCACCACATTGACTTCCATTCATGGCAACCCCACATGTGTCAGAGTAAAACTCTACAGGCTTTTTGATGGCTGATTTTTCAGAAGTCAATCCCAGGCCTTTCTTCTGAGATGCCTCTGGATAGACTTGAACTGCTAACCTTTCAGTTAACAGCAGAGTGGATTAACTATTTGCACCACCCAGGGACTGCTCTTCCACATCTTTCTATTTCTCTTTCTTTCCACTCATTCACTCTCACCAGGAGTAACCAGCTAGGCATTATGAAAAAGAAAGACAAAACCTTAACTGGTTTAATGGAGGTCAAGAGTGATCAGAGATGGCTATATGCAACAAGTAGGATCTGAGCATTTACCTGTAAGTTTTACATAAGTGGAGAGGCATGAAGAAGGGCATTTTAAGTTATGACAGTGGAATAAACAAAATCATAAAGACAGGAATCTTTCTGGAACATTCAAGGAACAGTCACATCTACTTCATTGGGTCAAATGCTTGTGTTGGGGATGATGACATTGGAGCCAGATAGTAAAGGTTCTTGGATGTCAGGCTAAGGGGTTTGGAATTTATCACAAGCAATGAAAGTCATTAAAGGCTTTTGAGAATTATGAAAATTGTATTTCAGGAAGATGTATTTGATGGTGATGTGAAGAACAGATTCGGAAGAACAGAATGAGTTGTGGAAATTGGAAGATGAGAAGAATCAATATATTCCTAGGCCAAAACTTTCCTGTTGGTTGCATGTGGTGACTTGGCCTCAGAGGGAGAAACCCAAGCAATGTGAAGAATGAGAAAGTGCCCTCAACCAATCTCATCCTTCCTCACCTCCCTGGCCTAATCCAATCACATTTTCCAAGAACAAGCACAGCCAAGATAATCCCAAGACCAATAGGATGGCCTTCTTAATCACTCTGATGGTTCATAAGGAAAAGCTCTTTCTTTTAAGGGAATTGCAGTTTTCCTTAGTGATAAGGGTCCTTTAAGACCAGTAAATCTTTACCTGGTATTAAAAACAAACAAACCAAACCTGTTGCCCTCCAGTTTGACTTAACAGCAACCTCATGTGTTACAAATCTGTCTTGGAAGAAGTACAGCCAGCATGCTCCTTAGAAGCAAGGATGGCAAAACTTCATCTCACATGCTTTGGACATGTTATTAGGAGGGATCAGTCCCTGGAGAAGGACATCATACTTGATAAGTAGAGGGTCAGCGAAAAAGAGGAAGGCTCTCAACAGGATGTATTGACACAGTGACTACAACAATGGGCTCAAGTATAACAACGATTGTGAGGATGGCACAGGACCGGACAGTATTTCCTTCTATTGTACACAAGGTCACTATGAGTCGGAACCTACTCGACAGCACCTAACAACATAATGACAACAACATGTGTTAGAGAGTAGAACTGCTCCATAGGGTTTTCTTGACTGTAATCTTTATGGAATCAGATCACCACACCTTTCTTCCATGGTGCTACTGGGTGGGTTTGAACCACCAATCTTTAGGTTGGTAGATGAGTGCAAACCATTTGTGCCACCCAAAGACCTTTACCTGGGGTTGTTGTTGTTGTTAGGTGCCGTCAAGTTGATTCCCACTCATAGTGACCCTATGCACAACAGAACAAAACACTGCTTGGCCCTGTGCCATCCTCACAACTGTTGTCATGCATGAGCCCATTGTTGCAGCCACTGTGTCAATCCATCTCATTGGGGGTCTTCCTCTTTTTTGCTGACCCTGTTCTTTACCAAGCATGATGTCCTTCTCCAGGGATTGGTCTCTCCTGATAACGTGTCCAAAGTACGTGAGATGAAGTCTCACCATCCTTGCTTGTAAGGAGCATGCTGGCTGTACTTTTTCCAAGACTGGTTTGTTCATTCTGTTGGAAGTCCATGGTATATTCAATATTCTTCATCAACACCATAATTGAAAGGCATCAATTCTTCTTTGGTCTTCCTTATTCATTGTCCAGCTTTTGTATGCATATGAGGCCACTGAAAATATCATGGCTTGGGTCAGGCATACCTTAGTCCCCAAAGTGACATCTTTGCTTTTTAACACTTTAAAGAGGTCTTTTGTAGCATATTTTCCCAATACAATATGTCATTTGATTTCTTGACTGCTGCTTCCATGAGTGTTGACTGTGGATCCAAGTAAAATGAAATCCTTGACAACTTCAATCTTTTCTCCATTTATCATGATATTGTTTATTGGTCCCGTTGCGAAGATTTTTGTATTCTTTATGTTGAGGTGTAATTTATACTGAAGGCTGTGGTCTTTGATCTTCATTAGTAAGTGCTTCAAGTCCTCTTCACTTTCAGCAAGCAAAGTTGTGTCATCTGCATATCACAGGTTGTTAATTAGTCTTCCTCCAATCCTGATGCCACCTTCTTATTCATATAGTCCAGCTTCTCAGATTATTTTCTCAGCATACAGATTAAATAAGTATGGTGAAAGGATACAACCCTGACACATGCTTTTCCTGACTTTAAATCACGCAGTATCCTCTTGTTCTGTTTGAACGACTGCCTCTTGGTCTATGTACATGAGCACAAATAAGTGTTCTGGAATTCTCATTATTAGCAATGTTATCCACAATTTGTTATGATCCACAAGTCAGACGCCCTTGCATAGGGCCAAGTAAATATGTCTGAATTGTTCTGGATAGAAGGTCTCAGTCTATAGAGGTTACTTTTCAAAGCTACTAATCTGAGTATACTTCATACTATACCCAAACCTACTGATGTTTTTCTACCACCTGCCTATCAAGTGTCAGGTCCAGAATTCTGATTTATGCCAGATTAGTTTTGCCAGTCTCATTCCCAGCATAACTTCACCTAGCTCTCTTCCCAACTGGACCTGCTACCTGTGCTGACCTCACTTTGCTTGATCTTAACTTTGTGGAGCCTTGCTTGCTTCCAGTGACCACGACAACCCTGCCCACTCTGCTACAGGGCCTGCTGTCACCCAAGGAAGTTGGAGAGGGATGACTGCAGTCCAGCCACAAGGGGGGGGGGGGTCTGAAAACAATGAGAACAATGGATGAGAAATGGAGGCATTAAATTTCTCCTGTCGTATAACAGCACAGAAAAAGGTCTATATGGCCAGTTCACTCCAGAAGACAACACAATGTACAGGTCATTTACATGGGATCTTATGATAGAAACATGTCAATGGAATTAACTTTTAGAATGCCTTTATGGCACTTATTACTGGTATCAAAGTAGTAAGGCCTAGAAACTCATAATAATTATGTTTACTGTCAAACAAAGAGCCCGAACGAGAAGGAGACTTCTCCTTTGTCTTCTTTCAGAGCTATTTACACTAGGTCATTGAAGAAAAACTCAGAATGCTGGCTCTCAAGAGTTCTTGATCTAAATGGCCAAACTGAGGTCAATCTAATTTTTTCCCAGTTATTTGTTTTTTGTTGGTATACAAATTTGGGATTTTTCTACTATAATCTATTTTATAAAATATTCATATTTTAAAGGAGAAGACAGAAGGTAAAGGACAGAAAAATGGAATTGTTGATGGAGTATAACAGAAGACGGTAGAGGTACTGAGGGATTTGGTTATATTCAGTCACCTATATAAAATACTACAACATAAAAATAAGACTTGTCCAACCAAAGGTCATCAAAATAGAGATCTGTCTGACAGTGTTACTAAGGAAGGTCTGTGTTTGTTCTTTTACCACATTTATTAAGCATCTTTTATGTACCAAGAACTTACTAAAGTTTAAGGGTATTAAAAAAAATCCACACTAAAGCAAAGCAATTTCTTGTGATTTATGAACTAAATGGAGCCCTGGTGGTGCAGTGGTTAAGCACTTGGCTGCTAACCAAAAGGTCAGTGGTTCAAACCCACCAGCCAATCCACAGGAGAAAGATGTGGCAGTCTGCTTCCATAAAGATTCACAGCCTTGGAAACTTTATTGGGCATAGGGTTGCTATGAGTTGGAATCAACTTGACAGCAGTGAGTTTGGTTTTGTTTATGCAATAAACACAGAATGGTATGGAAACAATGCAGGAAAGGTATTTAATTCAGAAAATGGAATCAAGGAAGACTATTTATAGGAAGTGACTTCTGAGCTACAATTTTTAGAAAGAGTAGAAATAAACCAAGTGGCAAACAAATGGACACTGCAGAGGAAAGCAGCAACAGGCACAAAGGCACAGCACATGACTGGTCATGAAACACGTGCTGTCATTGTTAGCTGCCCTCTAGTAAGCCCTGACCCACGGCAACCCCATCACAGCAGACAAAAATGCTACTGGGTCCTGCATGATCTCCATGATGGGTTGCAGATCTGACCGTTGTGATCCATAGGGTTTTCACTGGCTGATTTTCAGAAGTAGATCTCCAGGCCTTTCTTCCTAGTCCGTATTAGTTTGGAAGCTCTGCTGAAACCTGTTCTGCATCATAGGAACATATAAGCCTCCATTGACAGGAGTGGTGGCTACACATGAGGTGCTTGGCCAGGAATCAAACTGTGTCTCCTGCATGAAAGGCAAGAATTCTACCACTGAACCATCTGTCTATGTTAATTCTAACGGAGTTAAATGACTTCTGAAAAGTATAATGAAATGAATAAATGTGAGGAATGTTATTATTATTCTTATCCTGTGGAAGCTGAATTTGTACAAACTACATTTCATGGCACAGTGATTAAGAGCTTAGCTGCTAACCAAAAGGTCGGTAGTTTAAATCCACCAGGTGCTCCTTGGATACCCTATAGGGCAGTTCTACTCTGTCCTATAGGGTCACTATGAGTCAGAATTGACTCAAGGGCAGTGGGTTTGGTTTTTTGGGAGCCCTAGGGGTGCAGTGATTAAGACCTTAGCTGCTAACCAAAAGGTCGGCAGTTTAAATCCACCAGGCACTCCTTGGAAACCCTATGGGGCAGTTCTACTCTGTCCTATAGGGTCACTATGAGTCAGAATTGACTCAAGGGCAGTGGGTTTGGTTTTTTGGGAGCCCTAGGGGTGCAGTGGTTAAGAGCTTGGCTGCTAACCAAAAGGTCAGCAGTTTGAATCCACCAGCCACTCAATGGAAACCCTATGGGGAAGTTCTACTCTGTCCTATAGGGTTGCTGAGTTGGGATCGACTTGACAGCAATGGTTTTTTTTTGTTTGTTTGTTTTCTTTTTTTGATATTTCATTCTGGAAACTAGGAGAAGAAATTAGGGCCATTTTTGTTTTGGTTGACCATAGAGAAACTTGGCATTTAGGTATTGTTTACTCCTGAATGAAAAGAACATTGGAAACTTCTCTTCCCTAATGCTATTATTTCATCAAGTCATACATAACTTTTTAATTGACTTCATGGTCTCCACAGAAAAAAATGGGCAAACACAAAGGAAGAGCAGAAATGCAAAAAAAGAAAACTAATGATTGTTTGAAACATTTCTTCCTACTAATATTCCCTTCTCTCTCTGCATGAGTTCTTAATTTTGGTAGAGCCTGTGCTTTTTTGAAAAGTTGATGAAATTTGTGAATCCTCCCTCCAGAAAATTGCACATATGTACTATTGGTCATGGTTCACTCCAGAGAACAGAATCCACTCAGGAATTGTAGTTTTTATCTTTCCACCTATTACAGTATGGGAAGATACACTGGAAGGAGGAAAAGAGAGGAAAAAAGCATAAAGAAAGCGTGGACAAAAATGTCTGCAGACATCTAAACCTACCCATGGGCTCCAGGCTCAAAACTCCATAGGAATAAAGAGCTTAAAACAGCAAACTCAGGGTGAGAAATAAGACGAGGGATGAAGCACTCTGAACTAAACACTAGTGAAAAACAGACTGTAGCTGTTCTCTTCTTTTCAATCTTTCCCACTTAAGAGCTACCCTGCAAAGGCTGAATATAAACCCAAAACGAGTTCTGGAAGTCAGGGGGTATAATTATCTGATTTGACCTTCAATTTTTTCATCTTCAAAACGGGTATAATAATAAATCCTATCTATCTACTTGATGGCATCGTGTGAAAATTGCAATAGATAGCACATGTGGAAGAGCTTGTAAACTCTCAAATGCTTACAAGTGATGGCTCTTATTATTATGTCTGAGTCATGACATAGATCATCTTTAAGGAACTGAAGTGGGTTGATAACCCACTTGAGAGGAAAGCTCTTACCTTCTTACAGGCTGTAATTAATAATAAAATAATTACTACATGCTCTAATTAACTATTAGAAGAAAAAAAAAAAAACCACCACTATAGAGTCAATTCTGACTCATGGCGATCCTAAAGGACAGTAGAATTGCCCAATAGGGTTTCCAAGGCTGTCATCTTTACAGAAGCAGACTGCCACTCTTTCTCCTGTGGAATGGCTGGTGGGTTCCAACCACCAACCTTTCTGTTAGCAGCCCAGCACTTACCCATTGCACCACCAGGGCTCCTTACTTAATTAATAGTAAAACAAAATTAGCTACTTCAACATAAGACCCCAAATATTATCTGATTAACCAAGTTGCATTTCCATTAACAGATATCCATTAAACACAGATAAATGTTATTATTAAATAAATATACATGGAAGGTCAAGTATCCAAGATTACTCAAAGTCAATAAGCCTAAAGAGCCGGAGTTCAGCTTTCTCCTAGAAACACACTCAACAAACTCAAGATATACCACTTGAACTCATCAGCCGCCTCCCTCCCCAGACTTTTTCCTTGCTCTTCCTTGTTCTCACCATTCATACCATTACTGTCTAGTTGGCTTTAATAATAGTCACTCCCACGTTCCCTTCCTCACAACTCCTACGTTCAGTAAGTAGCAAGGTCTGTTATTTCAGTCACCACTTCTTTCCTTTCAATCCACTGATAATCTTTTTTTTAGGTCCTTTTCATCTTATACAGAAACAATTGCAGAATTCTCCTGAATGCACATTCTTTTGTTACTGGGAGCAGGGTTCTCTACAGGTGGAAATTACAACAGTCTTTTTGGTTGTTTTGCTCAAATCCACTATACCAATTTTTATTCTGCACGATCTACCAATTACTGACAGAGGTAGGCTAAAATCTCCCACTATAATGGTGGATTTGTTCATTTCATCTTGTAATTACATCAGTTTTTGCTGTCTAAATTTAAACTGCCTTACTGGGTGACTGCGAGTTTAGTATTGTTAAATTGTTGTGTTTTCCTGTTGAATTATTCCTTTTATCAAAATGTAGTAATCCTCTTTAGCCTAACCTTTTTGCCTTAAGGCCCCTGTTACTTGATATTAATATAGTTGGACTAGCTTTCTTTTGGCTAGTATTTAACTGGTGTATCTTTTTCTATCCTTTCATTTTCCATCTTTTTACATCCTTGTACTTTAGATGTCCCTTGTAAATCACGTACAGCTGGCTATGTGTTTTCATTTTTGCCTTTTTACTGTAAAGAATTTTTAATCTATTCTGTTACTCTGTGAATAATGATTGGAAAATTTAATGTAATTGTATTGATTGTTCTTACTTCTGCCATCTTATTTTATGCTTTCTTTTTACCCTTTCTCTATGCTTTTTTTCTCCTTTGCTGCTTTCTATTGGTTTCATCAAGTTTTACTTATTCCTTTTCTTTCCTCTGCTTATTTGGAACCTACAAATTCTGTTTCTATTCTTTTAATAAGGAGCCCTGGTGGTGCAGTGGTTGAAGCGACTGACTGGTAACCGAAAGGTCAGTGGTTTGAAACCACCAGCGGTCCGAGGGAGAAAGACATGGAAGTCTGCTTCCATAGAGATTTACAGCCTTGGAAACTCTATGGGGTCACTATAAGTTGGAGTCAACTCGACAGCAGTGGGTTTTGGTTTTTTGGTTTTATTCCTTTAATGTTCAGTGTTTTAGTATTTTGACAAGTTGTCCCCATTGGTGGGTACACAAAAATAGGGTAGTTAGGTTGAGGTCATGGGAATGGTGTCTCGGCAAAGCATGAGGGAAGAAGTGATGCACTCCACTTCCATGCCTGGTCATAAGATGCCCTGTGTGATCCTCCACTCTCTTTTCCCCTTAGCACTGTGCATGGTGGTCATGTGCTAAAGGCAGTGGCATCACAAAATAGAAGACAGCTGGATTGCTGTGTCACCACTGCAAACCCATTGCTGTTCATTCGATTCTCACTCATAGCGACCCTATAGGACAGAGTAGAACTGCCCCAAAGGTTTCCAAGGCTGTAATCTTTATAAGGAGCTCTGGTGGTGCAGTGGTTAAGAGCTCAGCTGCTAACCAATAGGTCAGTAGTTCAAATACACCAGCTGCTCCTTGGAAACCCTATGGGGCAGTTCTACTCTGTCCTGTAGAGTCACTGTAAGGTCGCTATGAGTCAGAGCTGACTCTAGGGCAACAGGCTTGGTGTTTGTTCTTTTTTTTTTTTGGTTAATCTTTACAGAGGCAGATTGCCACATCTTTCTCTCGCAGAGCTGCTGGTGGGTTCGAACCACTGACCTTTTGGTTAGCCACCAAGCACTTAACCACTGTGCCACCAGGGCTCCTTCACCACTGCAAAGTCGCCTGAAATTTCGAAGTTTAATTTTTACCTCAGCATAGCTGAAAGCACATATAAGGTCCAAAGATAACATCTCTAACCTTAGAATAAGTCCAGACACACCCTTCCCATTTTTATAATTATTGTGCAGTAATTTAGTTTCATCTTGATTTTACAACGCCTCAAATTCATTGCCATTGTTGTTGTTTTCTTCAGCTAATGTTTATTTATATTTACCTGCATGCTCACAAATGTCTTTGCTTACCATTCTTTATCTTATTCTTTCCTTCTGTTTTCAATTTCCTTCTTCCCAAAGTACCTCCTATACTGAATTTTTCATCAAGAGTTTTGTTGATGGTAAACTAACTCAGTCTTTATTTACCTGAAAATTTCTTTATTTCACTTTACGTCTTGAAAGATAGTTTAACTGAATACAGAAATTGTTTACTAACCATTCTTTTCCCTCAGTACTTTGAAAATAGTATGCCATTATATCCTGGCATCTATTTTTACTGATAAGTCTGCTATCAGTTCAGCTGCTATTCTTTTGTAGGTAAGCTATGTCTTACCTACATAAATATATATGAAACCAACTGCCTTTTTCAAGAGTATAACGGTCAAATCACAGAACTCTCAACTTTTTCTTGGCTAATAAAAAGCAGATATTTTATATCAATGTTTTTAAATGACATGAGGGCCACCAATCCCCTTTGAGAGGATTTTTCCACTTGTAATAATGTGGCTAATTGCAATCATATAAGAAGACCTACTTCTCTACACTGATATTTTCTTGTCCATCAAATTGAAAGATCTTAAAAGCAACGCTTACTCACTCAACTTTATTCAGGAAACTTTGACACATTATAGCAAGTCTGTTAAAAAAGTATTTTCCGGGGCTTAAAGATCTCCTTCCTCTGGTTGCTTTCTGGGGACAGGGGGTTGGCTTTCACATTTTTATCGGGGGCTGTAGGGGAGGGGCCTTCCCCCGTCAATGGAGGTGCTCACAGTTTCTTCAGCTACTCCAAGCTTCGGCCCTGGGAGTCCCGGGGGTGGCTGGGCACGCAACATGTTCCCATCACCTTGAACGGGGACTGGGTAGCTGTAGGGTGTGGCCTGGTTGCTTGTGCTGGCGTGGTTGGTGTAGGGACTGAATGGGGGCAGCAACAGCTTCTTGGCCCAGGCATTCTTTTTTTTTTAATTGTTGTAGTTTAAATGAAGTTTACATTTCAAGTTAGTCTCCCATACAAAAATTTATACATACATTGTTATGTGACCCTAACCGCTCTCCCCATACCATGACAGCACATTCCTCCTTTCCAGCCGATTCCCCATGTCCATTCAACCAGCTCCTAATCCACTTTGCCTTCCCATCTCACCTCCGGACAGAAGCTGCCCATTTAGTCCCATGTATCTACTTGAGCTAAGAGGCACACTCCTCACGAGTATCACTTTATGTCCTACAGTCCAGTCCAATCCCTGTCTGAAGAGTTGGCCTCGGAAATTATTTTAGTTCTGGGCTGACAGAGAATTCAGGGGCTATGCTTTCCGGGGTTGCTCCAGTCTCAGTCAGACCATGAAATCTGGTCTTCTTACTAGAATTTGAATTCTGCATCCCACCGTTCTCCTGCTCCATCCAGGACTCGCTGTTGTGTTCCCTGTCAGGGCGGTCATTGGTGGTAGCTGGGCACCATCTAGTTCTTCTGGTCTCAGGCTGATGAAGTCTCTGGTTTATGTGGCCCTTTCTGTCTCTGGCCCAGGCATTCTTGAGGAAGGCAGCAAGTCCTCTACATCCTCCACCAACACAGACCCCACTATCTCCACAAGTGCTCCCTCCTCTGGTTGCTTTTGAGATCTGTTTGCCTTCAGTGTTTTGAATTTCATTAAGATGTGTTTAGGTGTGGGTTCATTTCAACTCAGGACACATTGCACTTCTTAATCTCAAGATTCATGTCTTCAATCAATTTTTGCAGAGTTATGAACTCTTCAAATATTACCTTCCTCCTCCTTTCTCTTTTTCATTCTGGAACTTCTACCAGTAGATGTTGGGCCTTCTAATTCTGTCCTCCATATCTCTAAAGTTCTCTTTAATATATTTCCATCTCTTAACCTGTCTGTGCTGTATTCTAGATGATTTCCTTAGATCTATCTTCTAGCTTACTAATTCTCTCTTCAGCTGCTCATTAACTTTCTATTTAGCTTTAACTAAACTGTTATTTATCTTATCCACTGAGCTTTTATTTCTGTGACTATAATTTTTACTTCTAGAAGTTCCATTTGGTTTTTTCTCAAATATATTTGAACTATTTTAATAGTCTTTCTCTCATTTTTATAACATATTTTATGCCCATAATCATGTTGTAGCCTCTGTGTAATACATCTATTATCTGATGTGTTTGCGGTATAATCCAAGTGTTTGTCATCTCTGCTTACTCCTTCATGATAAACTCTTTCCTAACAGGTTTGAGCCCCGGTTCCACACTAATAAGCACATTACCTTGGGTGAATTATTTAACTTAATAAATTCAGTTTCCTAGTCTATAAAATGGAATTAGGAATTAAGGCTAGTACCTGTCTCAGAGTATTGTTGTAAATCTTAAGTAGATAATATGTATAAAGTACTTAGTATAGAGATTTAGTTCAAAAAACATAACTTTTGTCACTAGGACTCAACTCTGGATTCTCTCTGGTACCTATCACAATGCCTAGCACTTAGTTGTTGTTCAGTAAATTTTGATAAATGAAAAGAAAAAATCTTAAAGTTAAATAATTTATAATAAATGTAACCATAAGAAAGTATCCAAATATCAGTGCTCCCTGGGTTATCAATACCTAACTTACAAATATCTCAAGCATTCATTCTATGTACAGACCAGCCACTATTCCAGGTAATGAGATAAATGAGATAAATGACAGTGGATGATGTAGACAAAGTTCCTGTTCTCTTGGGGTCTGCATTCCAGTGAGGAGGAACTGATAATAGATAGGTGATAGATAGAAAAATAGGTACATAATGTAAGGAAGGAAAGAAGGAAAAAACAGAAGGAAAGAAGGAAGGAAGACAGAGAGGAAGAAAGGGATGGAAGGAAGAAGGGAAAAGAAATAGACCATAATTTTAAGACCTAGTCAGAGAAATAAACTAAATTGATGCATTGGAGAGTGGTTGGGTTAATACTTTAGATCAAATGGTTAGGGAAGATCTGAAGGATAAGCGGGAGCTAGCCATTTCGAAGATGTAAATAAGCATATTCTAGACAAATGGGACAGTTAATGCAAAGGCCCTCAGGAAACAAGCTTTGCTCTTTCAAGAAGCAAAAAGAGCCTAGTGTGACTGGAATGCAGTAAGATTAGGGGGGAGACGGTCTGAGATAGAGCAGAGATTACATAAACCGAAAAACCAGACCCATTGCCGTGGAGTTGATTCTGACTCATAGCGACCCTATAGGACAGAGAAGAATTGCCCCATAGGGTTTCCAAGGAGCAGCTGGTGGATTTGAACTGCTGAACTTCTGGTTAGCAGCCAATCTCTTAACCACTGTACCACCAGGGTTCCAGAGATTACCTGTTGTTGTTGTTGTTAGGTGCCATCCAGTTGGTTCCGACTATAGCGACCCTGTGTACAACAGAAGGAAACACTGCCTGGTCCTGCCCCATCCTCACTACCGTTGTTATGCTTAAGCCCATTGTTGCGGCCACTGTGTCAATCCATCTCATTGAGGGTCTTCCTTTTTTTCACTGACCTCTACTTTACCAAGTATGATGTCCTTCTCCAAGAACTGATACCTCCTGACAACATGTCCAAAGCATGTGAGATGTAGTCTCGCCATCCTTGGTTCTAAGAGCCTTCTGGTTGTACTTCTTCCAAGACAGATTTGTTCATTCTTTTGACAGTCCATGGTATATTCAATAGTCTTCGCCAACATCACAATTCAAAGGCGTCAATTCTTCAGTCTTCCTTATTCATCGTCCAGCTTTCACGTGCATAGGAGGCAATT
Source organism: Trichechus manatus latirostris (assembly GCF_000243295.1). Lineage (NCBI taxonomy): Eukaryota > Metazoa > Chordata > Mammalia > Sirenia > Trichechidae > Trichechus > Trichechus manatus. Next base: position 7,850,992 of record NW_004444054.1, on the reverse strand, counting down.
GAAAACACCATGGCTTGGGTCAGGCATACCTTAGTCTTTTAGGTGACGTCTTTGCACTTAAACACTTTAAAGAGGTCTTTTGCAACAGATTTGCCCAGTGCAATGCGTCTTTTGATTTCTTGACAGCTGCTTACATGGGTATTGATCGTGGATCCAAGTAAAATGAAATCCTTGACAACTTTAGTCTTTTCCCCCTTTATCATGATGTTGCTTATTGGTACAGTTGTGAGGATTTTTGTTTTCTTTATGTTGAGGTGTAATCCATACTGAAGTCTATGGTCTTTGATCTTCATTAGTAAGTGCTTCAAGTCCTCTTCATTTTCAGCAAGCAAGGTTGTGCCATCTGCATAACATGGGTTGTTAATGAGTCTTCTTCCAATCCTGATGTCCCGTTCTTCATATAGTGCAGCTTCTCAGATTATTTGCTCAGCATATAGATTGAATAGGTATGGTGAAAGGATAGAACCCTGACGCACACCTTTCCTGACTTTAAACCATGCAGTATCCCTTGTTCTGTTCAAACAAATGCCTCTTGATCTATGTACAGGTTCCTCTTGAGCACAGTTAAGTGTTCTGGAATTCCCATTCTTCATAACATTATTCACAATTTGTTATGATCCACACAGTCAAATGCCTTTGCATAGTCAATAAAACACAGGTAAATATCTTTCTGGTATTCTCTGTTTTCAGCCAGGATCCATTTGATATCAGCAATGTTATCCCTGATTCCATGTCCTCTTCTGAATCTGGCTTGAATTTCTGGCAGTTCCCTGGCGATATACTGCTGCAACCACTTTTAAATCTTCAGCAAAATTTTACTTGCATGTGATATTAATGATATTGTTCAATAATTTCCGCATTTGGTGAGATTACCTAGGGCTTCGTAAATCTGGGTAAGTTTATCCTACATGTGCTGGGAAGTCATTGAGTTTTTTAAGCAAGAAAATGTCATCATCTTAGTTCCATTTTTAAAATGTCAGTCTGGTTTAAGGAGCTGCAGCAAAAATGAAAGTTGAATGGTTACATACTTTCTACCTGATCCCCAGACTACCTGAAACTATTGTTGCTGCCATCACCTCACCGCTACATTTCCTACCACCAGTGTGTCCACACACAAAGTTCTGGTCTCAGGGAGCCACCTGGTGGCCAGCACGGGTAACTGTTTAATCCCATATCCTCTGAAAATATCCCACAGTCCCCTCAGAATATCCCCAAAAGTCTTCTTCTAACTTCTCAATCGCTAATCAAATTTTTTCAAGTCCCGCCCTTAAAAGTAATATACTTTTAAATTTTATTTAATTGGTTTTTTTTTGTTTGTACTAATATTAAAATAATAGGATATTTCATTATTTTTTATTATAAATAAAACAAAGAAAGTCTGGATTAGGATTTAATGGACTAGGTTATGGATCTTATTAATAAATCTTACTACTAATAATAATAGGTTGCATGGGGAAAAATTGATATCAAGTTATCCCTCCCGTTATATATCACTTACAAATTCTTCTCTAGCATAACTAAGGAGTAAATAAGATAATTTATCGTGTTTCTTTACTAAAGACATTGGAAGTCAACCGCCCATATATATTTTTAGTTCAGAATGTGGCCCTAGATGTGTAATCACAACATCTGGAACAGCTGGTGTGTGCTGAAAGAAATTCAGGATTTTTTTCCCCTTAAGAAACTAGCAATTTGAAAGATGCGGCTTTGTTTCAAATGGGAAAGCTATTTTTAACCGGCAGTCGGCGATTGTTAAAAGCTAACTGTGTCTGCTTTAGATATATATGAAACTAACTGCCTTTTTCAAGCGTATAATGGTCAAATCACAGAACTCCCAACTTTTTCCTGGCTAATACAAAGCAGATATTTTTATATCAATTTTTAAAAATGACATGAGGGCCACCAATCCCCTTCGAGAGGATTTTCTACTTGCAATAATGTGACTAATTGCAATCATATAAGAAGACCTTCTCTACACTTATATTTTCTTGTCCATCAAACTGAAAGACCTTAAAAGCAATGCTTACTCACTCAACTTTATTCAGGAAACTTTCACACATTATAGCAAGTCTGTTAAAAATTTATTTCCCTGGGCTTAGAGATTTCCTGCTGTTTTGCTAGACAGGGCTGGAGCAGTGAATTTTTACCCCAGATATAATTAGATTGACTTTCGCTTTGGGGATACTTTTGGGTCCTTCCACATCAAAGTAAGATATGGGTAAGAAGTGGCGAAATTCCTCTTTCTGGAAAAATTAATGAAAGCGTGATTTTCAGTAGCTGTTAGGGGACTATTATGAGACAGGCCTGTTGAAAACCACCGTGCCTTGGTGATGATCTTTTTTCCAGCCCAGCCTTACTGCTGTATTATCCCGAAGTACCTCCTCCCATGGGTATACTCTACATGAAATGAGTTAGGGGTCTCTGCCCTCTTCTTAGTGGAGACTTGTCACAGGATCTTTCACCACCATCGGCAGCAATTAGCACTAATTGGTACCCTGGGCGGCAGTCGAACAGAAAGGTCAGTGATGGAGCGAACAGGAAGAATGAATTACCCTTTCGCCTCTGGAAGTGAACTTATTGGCTCTGTCTGGAGCTGTTCTGTTGCCGCTACCTCTGCTGGGCCTAGGAGGTGGATTAAAGCGGAATTTATTCTCCGAGGCTGTCAGATGAGAGTATTGAGGAAGGTCAGTTCACTGAGTGGGCAAAGCAAAGCAGCTGAGTTATAACAACTCAACAGCCATAAATAGGTCTCCCAGTCTTCTCCCCATATGACCTCACCCCTTCCTATCTCTCCCTCTCCCCTTGAGCTTCTCCCTATAATATTATAAATCCAATCAAAGCAAGTGCTCTGTCAGCATATTTCTCTCCCTTGCCACGGAGTCCACGCTGTTTATGCTCATTACTGTGTAACCTAGGTCACCCAGTGGCTGGGAGGAGATGAGGTCATTTGTCTTAGCTTCTCTTCTCTGTAAATTCTTCCTACCTACTTCACAAGAGATGAGGGAGATAACATGAAAATAAGTAAAATATTACTTGTGCAAAGCTTTTATTTTTGTAGAATAATGTTTCTACTAAGTAACATTGTGTTTGTAACTCTAATACCCTTACCACAGCTACTTGAAGTCAGGGGTTTGAAAAATGCATGAGAGAGTTATCAGAGAACAATTAATAATCCTTTCCTCTGCTACAAATAGCCACCAGATGACTTGGCATCACTCTCAAGACAACAGACGGCAAAGGAATGCTGGCATTCTGCCACTTTCTCAAAGTTACTCCACCCTTTCATTTAACTCAGATGCCAGCACTTTTCCAAAGGCAATCTGAGCAGAATAGGAGAGGGAGTGGGCATTTAATTAACAAAATTACAACAAATAAACTATAGTATCAGTATATAAATCAGTGCCCTTCTGTCTTCCCAAGTAAAGAACAATAAGGTTAAAACTAAACAAAAACCATTCACCTTCCACTTTTGCATCACTTAGAAAATGCTGTATATCAATGTTTTTAAGCATTCGTTTGGGGGATGAGAACCTGGAAATGGTTGACCTAGAAATAATTCAACCTTGCAGAGATGTCCGAGCCCAGGCATTAGCCAAAGCGAAGAGGGGCCTTTCAGGACCATCTATAACTAAATCAATATGTCAACTGGTCCTGCCCTCAACGCACTCAAGTTTTTGTTGGAATTGAAAGATTAGCCCAGAAACAAACTTCCAGAAATAAACACTTACCACAAATAGAATAAGAAGGCAAACCAGTTCTTAGTTCTCCTTTCCCTTCCTAGAAAGAATCCAAGAAGAATTTTATGACGTATCTGGCCTGGGCATCTTTTTACTCTCAATAATTAGCAAAACTCCAGACAATTTAAAATGCTCAACAACTGTCTGTTAGATCCAAGATGTTATATGAAAGAATGGATAATGAAGGAATGGCCACTTAAGGCCATTAAAGGGGTAGGCTTTACCGCAACCAATTGATCTCATTCCATTCTGCCTATCTGACATTTTTGCTAAAGTCCAGAATTAAAATGCTGGCAGCAAAATGAAAAATGCATAAAATTAGCTCAAGATAAACATTTGTTGACACTTATGATGTCCCAACCCCTGGGCTAGACACTTGAGCACGAAGATAAAAAAGCATAGGCTCTGCTTCAATAAAAGAGCCCTGGTGGCGCAAGGGTTAAACGCTTGCTTGGCTGCTGACTGAAAGGTTGGTGGTTTGAACACACCTAGACACTCCGAGGGAGAAAGACCTGGTGATCTGCTCCCATAAAGATTACAGCCTGGAAAACCTTATGGGGCAGTTCTACTCTGTCACATGGAGTCGCTATGAGTTGAAATCGACTCAACAGCACCCAACAACAACAACTGTTTCTGTAAGAGTTCAGTTTACCTGAAAGGGCAGAGAAGAGTACAAATCATGGCAAAGCAAGGTGATAATAAGTATCCTAGACCATATCACCTGGTGGCCTCTCAGAAGAAAGGCCTGGCAAACTGCTTCAGTAAAGATTACAGTCAAGAAAAACCCTATAGAGCAGTTCTACTCTGTAACATATGGGGTCCTATGAGTCAGAATCAACTGGACAGCAACAGGTATGGTTTTGGTTTTGATGCTGTTGTTTTTGTTTTTGGTTAGACTACGTCATGGGAGTACAGTGGACGGGGCACCAGCTCTGGGGAGTTTATAGAGAAGGGACATTTGAGCTGGGTCTTTGTAGAGTGAGCGGGAACTAAGATGGGAAAGAGAATGGCATTCTAGCCTGAGGAGCAGACAGAAGAGCAAGGAATGGAGCTATGAGAGAGTTTGGTGAGCTTGGAGAATAGTAAGCAGTTGGCTATCAGACTTATAAGGGAAATGAATGGAATCAGGAAGAAATGAGGCAGAAAGGAAAGAAGGAGAGGGAAAGAAAAGTGATGGGGACTAAGAGAGCTTGGATAAGATAGTTTGATGAGGGTCTTGTATTCTGCCTAGAATACAAGTCTGGACCTTAACCTAAAGGCAACAGTGTACCACTAAAGGATTTTAAGTAGGAAGAGTGACTTGATCAGATCAGCTGGGAGGACAATTCAGTTAATCTAAGAGATGATTTAAGGAGCCCTGGTCATGCAGTGGTTAATCTTGGCTGCTAACTGGAAGATTGGTGGTTTGAACCTACCAGCCGCTCTGCAGGAGAAAGATGTGGCAGTCAGCTCCCCTAAAGATTTGTCGTTGTTAGGTGCTGTCAAGTCGGTTCCAACTCGTAGTGACCCTATGTACAGCAGGATGAAACACTGCCCGGTCCTGCACCATCCTCACAATCATTGCTATGTTTGAGCCCATTGTTGCAGCCACTTGGAAACCCTATGGGGGCAATTCTACTTTGTCCTATAGGGTCTCTATGAGTCGGAATCGACTAGTCCAGAAGACTTGACTAAATATCCCTTTGTTCCTCATTCACCCCCCGCTTGTCCTTCTGGAAGATTTGAATGTGGTTAATGGGCAAACCCTTCCAGATAGATATTATAAGATTTTGTTTTAAAAAGAATACAGTGTGGAAAATGGGCTGGAGGAGAAGGAAAACAGAATGAGGGAGACTGTGTGGGGACTATGGCAAGGGCAATATTTAGAAGGTAAAACTGAGAAGACTTGGTTAAATAAAGCAGGAGAGAGAGAGGACAGACTTATGCTAACTCCGAGGTTTCTAGCCTAGGCAACTGGACAGTTGATGAGATGGTTATCAAAAGAAGATTGGAGCCTCTATTTTTAACTCCAAATAAGAGGCACTTGGTCCTCAAAATAATCCTGTAATTTTCATCACTCTGTTGATATGCTTAAGGGCATAAACAAATGGCATGTTTCCTATCTGTGTCAGAAAATAGCAAAAAAAACCTTTAATCCAGAGAAGTCTCACAGAGATCAACAAGAGTGTTATCTTAAGATATTATAATTTAGCAAAGGTATAGTTTCTACCTTCTGTGTCAAACCCTGGTAGTGTAGTGGTTAAGAATTCGACTATTAACCAAAAGGTCAGCAGTTCAAATCCACCAGGTGCTCTTTGGAAACCCTATGGAGCCGTTCTACTCTGTCCTATAGAGTCGCTATGAGTCGGAATCCACTTGATGGCAATGAGTTGTTGTTGTTTTTTTTTTAAGGTGTATGAGAAAACAAATGCTACATCGGAGTTAAGGATGAAAATGTACTTCAGTTGTTAAAGCCTGGTTCACTCAGTCCTAACTTCCTGACTTCAAATACAATCTCGATTTTATCTCACCTAGGAAGAAGACTGTGCCCTGGTTTTCTTATTACAGATTGAGCTCGAAAACCTGTGCAACCATTCAAAATCCAGAAACAGTGAAGGGCGATAGAAAGGTGAGTCACATTTCACAGGAACATGTGACAGGCAATGGCAGCGGCTTGTATGGGCCAGCGGCCCCTCCCTCCATCGGCCTTGGAGACTTTCACCGTCTCTGCCTCAGGCCTTCGGGGATCCAGACCTGTACGTTATTCATTTTGCCTTTGGCACCCAGGGCACACACTTTCAAATGCGTGGACAGATGGATGGACATAGTTATGCTAACGGTCACTTCCCTGTTGAAAAATGTACCTAAAAATCACATTTTTCCCAAGCTTTGCCTCAGGCATTTTAAATACTCAAAACCAGGTAAATTTTTCAATTCTGCACTGAAGTTAACAAGTACTCTGCTATGCAAGAGTTTTCCCAACTCCAAAAGGAAAAAGTATTTTTTAAAAGTCATATGCAACTTAAATATGGTTTTGCACTATAAGCTACTTCATTTGGTTTTTGATGTATATCAAAACTAGACGGTAAAGTTATTACTACATCCTGGCTGGTTCTAGCAAAGATCTTATTTTATGTTTTAGCCTTTCTTTTGTCTCACAAATCCCAGGAAATTAAGGATAAAATGCATATTAACAATGTTTATGTTACAAATATAAGCACAGAGAAGTCAGGAAACATTTTAATATGGTTATCATAGTCTTTTTAATTCATTCATGCTGTTCTCCTGAAAAAATCACATGTTGTTGGCCTGTTTTCTAAATACATAGTTTACTGAGGAATTGATACGTGTGGGTAAACTCTTCTTGCAAAGAAATCTTCACTTTTGCTTTTATAACTTAAATTTGTAACCCTAATAAACTGAATAAATTGTTTCACGTTTAACGTACAGGGAAGAGCTTAATTTTTCTTATTGTATTTCATGGTAACACATATCAGGACACCTCATCAGATAGACTAATCGTAATCTGCTCAGTTTCCATAAAGCTATGTTCTTTTTCTTCTTTTTCCTCTTCGATTTACTATCTGAAACATACCAGAGATGACGTGAAGCATGAGCGAATTTAACTTCATATGAATTACCCCTGGCATTTGTATTTTCCTTTTACATTCAAGAAGGGCTTTTCCCCCGCAGGGAACTCTCTAATAGAGACCGTGAAGAAGACAGAAAGGAGATGAACAAAACTGCACATGTGCGGAGTGCCTCTCATTGGAAGACGACGCCATCTTCCGACTCAGTTCTGCTGGACTGGATTTGTTAATGACAAACAATTTCCTCTTCCTAAACCCTGCACAAAACATTTTAAGATCCAGCTCCCAATGCAACAGATTTCTTGACATCTAATAACAGCTGCCTGGGTGTGTTGCTGATATTGTATTAACATTCCAAATCAGCTTATTAGTGTCTTTTATGTATTTCTTCAGTGAATAAAACAAGAATTCCAACAGAACTCTCTTTCCAAGTTAGTAACAAAGCTGGAAACCATCAAAATGATAAGGCACGAAAACCTAGAGAATTTATCTTTAAAGTGCTACCAAAGAAAAGGAAAACAAAACAACAAATCTGTATATATATATGGAGGTTATTCAATGTAGCAACAACCTCTCCTGATTAAAAAAAAAAAAAAAAAAAACCATGAGGGTATATGTTGACAAAGGCAAAGGATAGAAGTTATGACTATTAAAGATTTTTTCACCTGAGTGGCCGTTGTCATATGATAAGCTTTATCACTGTGAGAAAATTAAGGTTTAACATCTGTATGCCTATTGCCAAAAAAGACTTCAAATAGTTAAAACAGTGTCATAAGATGATCGAGAGAACTGATTTCTCTAAAAAGAATGAAAGTTAAAAAATAAAAAAATCCTTTCCCCAGCAACATCATGAAACACCTATGCCTGTTTGCAGACCACAATGTCAATAGAAAGATGGCTACAATAGGTGTCTGTGGGGAGCCGGACAGTGAGCATAGACACCTGGGAACATTGGTGAGGACCCCCTATGGCTTGCTATGACAGTCAGTCAACTCTGCAGTCCGTAGGAGGAATCAGGGCCCTAGAGATGGTGAAAGGCCAGCATCTGCTTATTAGTAAAGAACTAAGAACTCTCTCCCATTATTTTAGCACCAAGCAAGCCTCTCGAGTTCTTGAACAACCCAGTGCCCTAGTAAGACTAATATAATATTCCCGTGCTAACTCTGCAGAGTGGAGCATACCAAAATAAAACAAAAAAAAAGTAAGAAGTGTAATATTTTATACCAGTGTTGTGGTTCATATCTATTTCAATAGTAAAATATAACCAGACCTAGGAAATTCAACTCAAATAAAAAAAATGGACATAAATATATGCCAACTCTAATGGCTGTCTTTGGCTCTGTGCTATTTTGAAATTCTCAGTCTATATTGAATGATAACATTTCTTTTAAAAAATAAAGTTGCAAAGCAGGTATATTGCTCTGATTTAACTTGAGCTTTCTGAAGAAAATATACGTGGTTTTAAGAAAATATCTAATACGGCCTTCAAATTCCCTAAATGAATCTACACGTGTAGGGAAAATGCCTAATGCCAAATATAAAGATCATCTCTCTTCTTGACCCTTCAGCTGAGAGCCAAGTTCAAGTAGGTACCTATAATTTCCCAGCTCCTCCTGATAGATGACTACTTCCTCTTACCTGTTACTCAACCCTTGCATGGGTTTGAGTAATTTCATCAGTTACTGAAAGGGCAACATTGGACTCCGACCTTGCAAAGCAAATAACACTTTGAGTTTATGGACAAAAGGAATTTCCACAGGAAATCTCACATATCTATTTTCTCTGAGTGAACCCAGACAAGTACATCAATGTATTCTAGTACTACATTTCCTATGGACCCAAGTAATGGTATTTTTAATCACCTCATGCATGCAAAAGCTGGACAATGAAGAAGGAAGATTGAAGAATTGATGCCTTTGAAATATGGTGTTGGTGAAGAATACTGAATATACATACTACAGACTTCCAGAAGAACAACCAAATCTGTCTTGCAAGAAGTACAGCCAGAATGCTCCTTAGAAGTGAAGATGGTGAGACTTCATCTCACGTACTTTAGACATGTTATCAGGAGGGACTAGTCCCTGGAGAAGGCCATCATGCTTGGTGAAACAGAGGGTCAGTGAAAGAGAAGAAGACTCTCAACAAGATGGACTGACAAAATGGCTGCAACAGGGGGCTCAAGCATAACAACAACTGTGAGAATGGCACAGGACCAGGCAGTGTTCTGTTGTACGTAGGGTGCTACAAGTCACAACCGACTCAATGGCACCTAATAACAACAACAACTGTTTATCTATGAAGTACAACCACTGCCTGTGTTCCACTACTAAGGTCATAAGAATGTTCAGGAAGAATGCTCTCTGTTTGGATCAGATCACTTCTGCAGCACTGCCTCAAGTTTTGGAAACCACAAATTTAAGAGGGTATATTGAGTAATTGGAGTATATCCAAGGAGTAAAATCAAGATTCTGAAAGTAATGTCAAATGACAAATGATTGAAAAAGAACTGGAGATGGTTAGCCCGGGGGTGGAGGGAGGAGACAAACTGTCTTATGCTCTCCTCACTGCAGCTTTATAGACAAGGCTTGTTTTGTGTAAGAAAGGCTTATTTTTTGTTGGATACTAGAGGCAAGCAGTTTTCAGCTCTGTATAAGGAAGCTCTTTCTCATAATTAGAATGTACTGTCTTGTCAGAGATAGGGGTCTCCTCCCTGAAAGTATTCCCAATCACCAAATGTTAGCAATACTTCAGGAGGTAATTTTGCACTAAATAAGGGGTCAGACTTCTAATTCTAAGGCAGTTTTAAATCCCAGGCTCCTAACAGTCTATGTATTTGGTCAACTCATAACATATTATACTTTAAAATTTTTTGCATGAGAATTCTGAATTATTTCTGGAGCCAATAGTTTCTTCTAAAGCAGCCAAATAAGCCAAAGTCACTTGATTTGAAGCCCGTACGTATGATTCCCATTACCTTACAGATTGGATTGTAATTAAAACTGTGAAGTCATGGACTTCAATGTTAGACTTAGGTTCAAATCCCTACTCCACCACTTATTATCTGTTGCCACCGGGACGAATCTCTTAACCTTCATAAGCTTTAATTTCCTCATCAGTAAAATGGGACAATAGTATTTAGCTCTTAAGGCTGTTGTAAGGATTAATGGGATAATGAATGTAAAGAGTTTAGCAAAGGCTCTGGCACAAAGAAACCCTTATGAACAGATGAGTAGCTTTCTTTTCTCACAGTTTAGGAGGCTATAAATCCAAGTTCAGGGCGCCAGCTCTAGAGGAAGGCTGTCTTTGTTCTCTCTGGAGGAAAATCCTTTTCTCAACTTCTCTAGCATTCTTCTCAGCGTTCGCTGGAGATCCCCACGTGGCGTGTATCTTTCCCCCATTTGTGCCTGCTTCACTCTGTGTCCAATCTGCCCTTTTTATATCTACATGCCCTACACTGATATGGCTTCATTAATATAACCAAGAAAACCCTATTCCCAAATGGGATCTATGGGAATAGGGGTTAGGATTTACAGAAAATATTTTGGGAGGCCACAGTTCAATCTATAACATCTCTCAAGAAAGAGAAGCTGTTACTATTAGACAACTCATAATGCCCTGCAACGCCCCTACAACCTGAGCTGGGAATTCTCCTGCGCTGTTCCTGGGGTACCTTCCACATGTACCCAGACATATACAGAGAAGAAAGGACAGAAGGCAAAGATATCTGATCACATATATATCTTATTTTTTAACTTTTTGAGACAATTGTAGATTCATATGCCGTTGTGAGAAATAATAGAGAGATTCTGTGTACCCTTTAGATACACCTTTTATGTAATGTTATTTTCTTGTATTGTTAGGCTATGTTGTCAATTTTTTTTCCTCCATCCAAATTGCTGAAGCAGACTGACAGGAAATAATAACTGTTGCTGAACTGACCTGGCCATGAAAGGTGCGGAGAAACAGGGAGATCATCCTTCCCTGCGCCTTGTGCCGTCAGTCACTCTCACATTTTCCCTTTAGCTTGACACAGATTCACCCACTGATAAGTCTTCTGTGCAGATAACATCTGACCACGGATTTGTGAAAAGCAGAATCCTTGCTCTCTGAGGCTGAACTGCTTGGGTTCTTGGCAAATGGTGGTGTTGTGGCTCGTTGGGCAAAGGATGTAGTTTGTGTTTAACATGGTAATATTCCAATTTCTATTGATTAGATCAATTAATTTATTCAGTGCTGAGTTGAGGTAATATGTTTTCTTTCCTCCAAAAACAATTAATTAATCTGTATTGACTGAGCTCCAGGGAAATGTATCCTAGGATATGACTGAGGTTGTTTTCAATACAGTTGGAGGCTTTCATGTGGAAAATTCTCTATTTAGCAATTACACGCAATGAGAGAACTTGGAATCCATAAATGATTCAGTAAATCACAAGCCATGAAGAATGCAGTAACAGCCAAGGAAGAAAAATCTGGGCATCGTTAGCTATGGACATCACACCAATATTTCCCCCCAAATGGCTGATTAGTAGAATCTTGTGGGGAGATTTAAAAAATATACACGACTTTTTGCACAAGCATGCACCCATCTCAACCTCTCAAGGGTTCTAATTCAATGGGTTGGGGTGGGGGGAGCAGGGAAACTGCATTTCTCTAAAGCTTCATAAACGAAAACCCATTGCCATAGAGTTGACTCTGACTCATAGCGACCCTATAGGACAGAGTAGAACTGCCCCATAGGGTTTCCAAGGAGCAGCTGGTGGGTTCAAACTGCAGACCTTTTGGTTAGCTGCCAAGCTCTTAACCACTGTGCCACCAGGGCTCCAAAGATTCACAGGAGGCTCTTATTGACAGCCAGTGTTGAGAACTACTGATCTAGACCAGTGTGTTTAATATGAAGAGTGTGTGTTCATATCAGGAAAGAGAACATGAACGCCTCACTCCACTCCCACTTCTAGAATTTTCTATTTTTTATTTTAAATTTATTTCTTACAATGATGATGATAAATTCTAGTTTTTCAAATTACTTCATGAAGATCATCTAGTTGGAGATATTATTATGTAAATTTCATGGAAGAATATGACTCTAATTCATCACAAGTTTGAAAAGACGGAAGATATTATATTCTACTATTAGAATAGTTACCTGTGGCAAAAATCCTCGCCAATACCAATCATTTTCTAGCTTATCCAGCAGACGGTGAAGGTGGGTGACATTCAGGATGCTTGCACAGAGACCTATCTTCAATGATGAAATCAAGAACTCTCCTTGCCTGAGTTTCCTCACCCTCCACCCCAGCCCTGACAACCTCCTTTGGTACCACCACAAATCCTACCCCAAATGTTGTCACTATGTGTGAATATCAGAAACTTCCCTCTAAAGATGAGATAAGGGTTGGGAGTAAAATCTTTGGTACCAGAAGCATCAACAAGTTTTTTAATTAACAGCCTGTCTGAATATGGAGTGTGAATACACACTGTAGTGATAAAATTAAACATTGTCACTTTCTGTTCTTTAATAGCTTACAAGCATTTTATATTGAGTCCCCAAGCAAGAATTTCAAGAATTATCCCCTTAGTCTTTGACTATAAAATAATCTCTGTATGATTTTTCTCACTTCCTCTTCAATTTAGGAATAGACTACTTATAACTATGCTTAAGATGTCACACTTAAAATGGACATACATGGCACATAAACATTAAAAAAAATTTTAATGTTAATCTTTATTCTGCAGTGTGAAATAAAGTTCTCTTCTTAACAACTTAGAAAGGATGGGACCCACAGGAATTTACCTATGGGTTCATGGAAGGCCTCGTGGGGAAGAATATTCATTCCAGGAAGATATGGATTTTAAGATATGGATCATCAGATACAGTAGACTAAATGAATAAAGGATACAGTAGAATAAAGAGATAGCGGCATCTTCCTTATGGACCCATATGTCCCCGTCTCAAATGATTAACACTGAAGGTTGAAGAAGTATAACACACAACAACAGCAGGTCTTGAAATGTCGTCCTGAAACCAGGAGATTCAGCATCACCTGGAACTTGCTAGAAATGCAAATTCTCAGGCCCCATTCCAGATCTATTGAATCAGAAGCTCTGGGGTTGGAGTCCAACAACCTGTGTTTTAATAAAACCTCCAGTTGATTCTGATGCACGCTACAGTTTGAGAACCACTATGTTTCCTGGTGGCACAGTGGTTAAGAGCTCAGCTGCTAACCAAAAGGTCCGCAGTTTGAATCCAGCAGCTGCTCCTTGGAAACCCTATGCGGCAGTTCTACTCTGTCCTGTAGGGTCGCTATGAGTGGTAATCAACTCGACAGCCACGGGGATATTACAAGAAATGAAAATGTGACAAGTCTGACCAGACATTATTTCTCAGGCTGTAAAAATCAAAACCTATCTCCCACTCCAGTACAGTCTCTCCCTTCTACCTCCATTTCCATTCTCCTGAGCGTTTTTCCCCCTCCTTCTCCTCCTCCCCCTTTCTCACACACACAAACATGCACACACATTCACACGAAACCAAGTGAACACCTGTGTGGCGTTCAAAGAACTGGAAACTAGCCCTTATTTTTCCTTTTCTTGGAGAATTTATTTCATAATGTGTGCAGAGTGCTGAGGCAAGAGGTGGAATTTAAACAATCCCTAATTAAGGGAGACGGCACCACATATTTATCACATTATACTGTTGTGTATTTACCCCTTACCACTTTTGATGTATTTGCATATAATCTTTCATAATTCAATTCACTTGTTTAAATCATTTCTTTTGTTTCTGCTTATTTATTGGGAAGGGAAAGTTTATTTTGCAGATCACTGGGGCCTCCCAGGGGCAATCTCATGTAATTTCAGACTCAGATTTTATTCTGGGAGCTCTGAAGGAGTGACATTCAAGCACTTAGGTGCCACCTAGTTGGTAAAGCATAAAACCGAATCAAAGCAAGCTTTGTATGAGACTGATTACATCAGCGTCTGAGCTGCATTCTCCCCAGACGTTGGCTTCTTGCATTGCTCAAACTCCGTACTCAGTCACTTGCTTAGCAGAGATGCCAGTCAGCAGGCTTCAGGTTCTGCTGGTCAACTTAAAAATGAAGCAGGAACGTATGCAGTAAAAAGAGTATCATGAGAAACTTATCCTGTGGTTCTTTTTCCTCGGTAGCCTTAATGTTTTCTTCCACCAGTTTCCATTCCCAACACCCTGCCTTTGACAACACGACCACCCGGGATGGCCATTTCCCATCAGACATTTTAAAGACATCCTTCCCTCTCAGTTCTGGAACACCCTGTGGCTACCCTGGCTCAGCAGTCACTCTCCTGGCACTCACATCATCCTCTGAGCATTGTCCTTGCATGACAGCCTGCCCTCCACTGACATCAGGAAAGCAGGCAGAGCCTCCCGCTCCTGCATCAGCTTACATCCTGTCACCTGTCTGAGTGCTCCAGCCAGGGTTTCAGGCTTACTCGGCAATATCAACTGCCCAGAAATGAGGTGCCTGTCACCTGATCAATCTCAGGCTAATGGACGCCAAAGGCCATTTCCACTGAGACAAGCACTTTCCTGCCAGAGACGCTGGTGTACTTCCAATCTACCGCTCACAGTTCCTTTGCCCCTTTCTTTGGCTTTAGAAGGCTATGCTGCCTGAGTCAATATACACTGCCACCTTGAAAAATTGCTGAAAGGGGGTTTCTGTGAACTGGTGCTCTCACATCACTGGAGGGCTTAATTCTCTGCTGATGCACTCAACGCCACCACCTAGCAACAGGCCTATAAACATTAGCATCATTGACAGAACCTCCTCACAAACATATCCGATGATATTTTAAAGTTCAACCCCACCCCTTTGGCCTTCTCTGCTGAAAAGTCACCTGAGGACATCCCACGTTTCATTCACTGCCTACTCCCTAACCATCTTGCAATAAAAAGAGTAGTTTTTACTTCTACCTCAGCCTCCTTTATACAAGAGGATCTTTTTTCCCTACTTGATCTAAGATCTCCATGTATTTTTTAATTAATCTAACATTTGTCCAATATTCCTTGCCAACAAAAATTTACATAACTATTCACTAGGTATATACAATTATTTATAAAAGCATATTCTTAGAGATATGAAAAGGAGTTCATCTTACTCAGGTACATCTCACTATTATCTGACATAGGCTAATTTGTGCTCAAGAAGCAAACAAAGACAATACTCCCTAAATGGATGGCTCCAAATTAGCTAGAATAAAGTTTAAATTCAGAACCGTCCTGCAGGGCTCAGTGTGGAAAATGTACACAAGGCAATACTCTGCAAGGAGCACAAGCTGTGGTGCCACAGCTACCGAGGTTACCATCCCAACTGTCACAAGTGTGCAACCTTGGGAAATAACTTAGTTTCAATGAGCCTCAGGATCTTCATATATAAAATTGAACTAATTTATATATAAATTCATATGCAAAACTGGGCTAACCCTAGGGTTGCTGAGAGGATTCGGTGAGATACTATATATGAAATGTCTAAAACAGAGCCTAAAGCAGTGACTGTTCCATAAAAGGAAGTTACTATTCTCCCGCAAGGATTAATAGAAGCTACAACTTTTCCAGCAAGTTGTTCAAAAAGGTGCCCCTTGGCTGCCTCTAAACCCGTGCACATGCTATTCCTTCTGCCCAGAGTATGTCTTGTCTCCTTTCTGCCCTCATGCACCAGCCCCTGTGCTACAGTCACAGGTTACTTCTCCAGGAAGCCTTCTCTGGCTCCCTGATTATGGATTTGGTTCCCTCCTCCCATGACACCTAACACTCCTTGTCACTGTGTCTATTTCTCCCGCCATGACACTTAAAATACTGTGTTGTAAATGCCACCTACTTCGCCGCATTTGCCCACTGACACTAAACTTTAAGTCTCCATGGGGACTGGAGCCCTTCCTGCCTTGCTTACTCTTGTGCCTGCAGCCTCTTCTTGGCACATTGTAGGCTTTCCATACATACTGACTGAATAAATTCATGCGTGCATGAGTGAATGAATGACAATCATAGATGGCTTCCTAAAGAAAAAGTAAAGTCCAAGGGAAGTACAACGTAGTTACACTAATTATTTTGCATTCCTATAATGGTCTTGAAGTCTCCATGAATTACTTCTTCAAAAAAATATGCAATCTGCTCCCACCCACTCCAGCACTTTGCTCCCGCTTACCCCGAGAATTCTGCAGTTATTCTTCAATTCTTTTTTCTTTTTTTATTGTATTTTAGATGAAGGTTTAGTACACATGTTGTTTCATGACATTTGTTACGAATCCCACGTCAACATTCTCCCCTTCTCGACCTTGGGTTCCCTGTTACAGCTTTCCTGTCCCCTCCTGCATTCTTGTCCTTACCCCTGGGCTGATGTGCCCATTTAGTCTCGTTTTGTTTTATGGGACTGAACCTCAGGAATGACTTCAGTACTGAGCTAAAAGGGTGTCTGGAGGCCATACTTTTGGGGTTTCTCCAGTCTCTGTCAAGCCAGTATGTCTGGTCTTTTTTTGTGAGTTAGAATTTTGTTCTACATTTTTCTCCAGCTCTGTCCGGGACCCTCTGTTGTGATCCCTGTCAGAGTTGTCTGTCAGTGGTGGTAGCCGGGCATCATCTAGTTGTGCTGGATTCAGTCTGGTGGAGGCAGTGGTAATTGTGGTCCATTAGTCCTTTGGATTAATCTTTCCCTTGTATCTTGTTTTCTTCATTCTCCCTTGCTCCCAAAGGGGTGAGACCAGTGAAATATCTTAGATGGCTTCTCACAAGCTTTTAAGACCCCAGACAATACTCACCAAAGTAGAATGTAGAACATTTTCTTTATAAACTATGTTATGCCAGTTCAGCTAGGTGTTCCCTTAGACCATGGTCCCCACAGCCCTCAGCCCAGTAATTTAGTCCCTCAGGGAGTTTGGATGTGTCCATGGAGCTTTTTCTAATACATGATGATAAAATGTGCTTATCATGTTTGGCATTCTCCTAATTTTAAATTAATCACAGAGCTCCTGAGAAAGGAGGAAATCTTTGGTAGAAAAGTGTTAATAATTTACAGTGGCTGACTGTACTTTTACCTCTAAATACCAAGAACCAAACTCAATGCCATCAAGTCGATTCCAACTCATAGCAACCCTATAGGACAGAGCAGAACTGTCCCATAGGGCTTCCAAGGCTGTAAATCTTTACAGAAGCAGACAGCCACATCTTTCCCCCACAGAGTGGTTGGTGGATTTGAACCGCCAACCTTTCGGTTAGCAGCTAAGTGCTTAACCACTGCACCCACCAGGGCTCCTTCTATGAATACCAGGTGGGTAGAAAACATGACTCATGTTTTCTAATCTAAGAATTTCTTACATTTTTATGGTCTGTCCTTTGGGCTTATTTATGATACTTTGTGACGAAGAGACAACCTTTGCCATTAGGATTTATATTCTACCAACAAAAGAAACACAGAAAAAGAAACCCTCAATTAAATCATGGCACTAAAAAAAATTCCAGTGAGCATAAGAGGCTGAGTCATAATTTAAAAATTAAAGCAAAGAAGAGTATAGGTACACAGACTGTAAACAAGGAAAACATAAATTTTTTTAAAATCTGAATTACAAAATCTAGCATTTACCATATAAGTAATTTTTAAATGTCTTGTGTCTTGTATTTGCAATATCATGAAATAACACACATAAAAAATAAAATGGCTTGTTTTGATCTTATTCTGCTCGTGCTTTTGTTTGAAAAATCACATGATATTTTTGATCCAATAAAAGTGCTGGTAGTTTGCAACAGATATCCAATATTCATTCTAGGCTTTTTTTCTGTTAGGGCCATTTATCACAAAATAAACCTGAAAACCTGTTTTTTTAGTGAGTTTTATACCTTGAAATTCCTTGGTGCTAAGTGCCAACTGTAAAACTTGATTGGATTTCAGGGAAAGACAATTGCCTTAGAAACAAAGGAATGTAGAGAACTGTAAGGGAAAAAAACTGTATTTGAGCTTGCTCAATAAAAGCACTGCTCATAATAAAGGCCAACCCCACTGCCATCGAGTCGATTCCAACTCATAACAACACTATAGGACAGAGTAGAACTGCCCCACAGGGTTTCCAAGGCTGTCATCTTTTACAGACGCAGGCTGCCACCTCTTTCTCCCGTGGAGCAGCTGATGGGTTGAACTGCTGACCTTTCAGCTAGCAGCCAGGCGCTTTAACCACTGCACCACCAGGGTTCCTTTAATAGAAGCCAAAGGCCCGTTCAATAGAATAAACAGTCAATAGTACATGCCCAGCAATCTAAATACTACACAGCTCTGTACAATCTGAGCAAACACTAATGTCCAGCCCAGGAATCCTTAATAAAAGGAGCTAATATGACCACAGAACTAACTGATGCTAATTAACCCCACTTGAGACACAACTGTCGCGTTAATACTTCCCTGTAATTATAGAGAACACTGACTTTGATTTTGTGTGGAGTCTGAAGCAGAGGAAATGTTGAAATTTGATTTGCAGGTAATATCCTAGACTTGATATCACACCAGAAACTCAAGCATGCCAAAACCTGGATGTGGCAATCATCTGTGAACTATTTCTAGACTTCATAAATAAGACATAAAAAACTGGCCCCCCCCACACACTTACAAATGTCTGTGGTTCTTAAATATTGCTTTGCCTGTATCCCCACATACTTTTACAAATGTATTGACCTGCTCCAATCCCAATTTTATTTCCCATTATTCTCTTATAATTTGGTTTAAAAAAAAATGCACATACATGACAATTTTTTTATTTTCTCCACTTACAGATTTCCATAAAAACTAAACAAAATGCAGTAGAAAGAAGAGGCATGGTATATTAATATTCTTTTACTCTTATCCATAAGTTTATGTTTCTGATTGACTTAAGGTCTACTTTTATTTTTTTATATCTAGAACCTAAGGCCCCCAGTAGTACATGGAAATCTTTTCTTGGATCAAAATTCTAACCAGTGGACATGTTTTCCTTCCATTGGATATTCAGAAATTATTTATCTGCTCTTATGCAAATGGCAATGTTGGAAACAAGTTGCTCTTGTTCTGTATAAAGATCAGGCATCTCTATAAAGATCATTCACTGCAAACTCAAGGTCCTGGAACCCGCCATTAAGGATTCTGTTTCCTCATCTTTTTTTCTTCCGCAGAAATGAATTTCCACTAAAACCCATTGCTGTCAAGTCAATTCCGACTCATAGCGACGGTACAGGACAGAGTAGAACAGAACTGCCCCATAGGGTTTCCAAGGAACAGTTGGTAGATTTGAACTGCTGACCTTTTGGTTAGCAGTCGAGTTCTTAACCACTGCGCCAGCTCCAAGTTTATACTATTAGTTGCTAAATCTGTTAAGAAGTTACCTGTGCCACCAAATCTTCATCCAATAAAGAGAACAGGTATGAACATGGAATGAAAAAAACAATTTTTTTCTAAATTCAGTAGACAAAAATTGATACAAATGAAACAGGATATACCAGTAAATTCTACAGTACATCATTTCCTAAGGTCAGTTGCTACAGTCTGGGGCACGATAACAACTCTTGTGGTTACATAGAGTCCTCTTAAGCTCCAGAGCATTTCTAGCAAGTCAGTATGTATGCTGTGGAGTCATAATAATCTATAATAACCTCTATTAAAATCTTGGCAATCAATCTGTATATTCCATTGGAGGCCCAGAAAGCTACTTCAAAAATTGGACTAAGGTTTTTAGTAACTTAGTCTAATTTGTCAAAAAGTCAGATAAGGTAAAATTCACAATATAACTCCCTTAGAATTGAAGTTAACAAATCAATTCCTAGCCATAAAAAAAAAAAAAAAAAAAAATTGTACAACAGAAAAAGCCTACTCACATTACATCTTTTGAAATTAAATTGTAAAATTGAATCTAAAGAAAGTATGGAGAAATGGCAGCAAAAAGATAAAAGACTAGACATATACGTAAAATGAAGTCCGACAGGAGAGACATGGCGTGTGTGGGTGGGTGTTAAAACTTGCAAATGAATGCTATAAACAGAATAAAACAATGGACACTAGACACTGGGATTGACAGACTGACACACAGAAAAACTTTAAAGAACCGTATGCTTTGACTGGTCCTACACTGTCTTTGAAAGAAGAACACTTTATTTATTCTACCTAAAATAACTTAGTAGTGATTTTCAAACATTTTTTAGAAGAGGAGCCATTTTTTCA
This sequence comes from Trichechus manatus latirostris, assembly GCF_000243295.1. Classification (NCBI taxonomy): domain Eukaryota; kingdom Metazoa; phylum Chordata; class Mammalia; order Sirenia; family Trichechidae; genus Trichechus; species Trichechus manatus. The sequence continues at coordinate 7,830,481 of NW_004444054.1, read as the reverse complement.
CTTATCCCAAGATCCCTGTTTCTTCACCTAAAACACCCAGGTCCCTAGAAGCCTCTCAGGCAGCTTAGAGGCCAGTTCAAAAATCACTGCCATATTGAACTAATATCTTTCAAAGTCAACAGATACTAATACAATTTTAGTAGTGGGAGAGGAAATCTCAAAAAAAAAAAAATCTCTAAATACATCTATATCTGATCTCTTAACCTCAGGGCTCAGCCCGTTTTATTCTCTTTCTATTCACTTTTGCTCCGTTAGTAAACTTTATAAACCACCTTTAAACTGATGTCACCAGATTATATTCAGACTCCTAGGTGGTGCAAATGGTTAACATACTCAGCTGCTAACCAAAAGGTTGGCGGTTCTAGTCCACCTAGCAGTGTCTCAGAGGAAAGGTATGGCAATCTACTTCCAAAACATCAGTCATTGAAACCCTATGGAGCACCATGAGTCAGAGTCAACTGAGAGCAACTGGTAATGGGTAACTAGCTTAAGTCAAACACTTCAGAGTCATCCTTGACTCCTCTCTTTCCCTCACACTCCATATCCACTACAGTGGGAAGGTCTGTTGACTCTACCTTCCCAACACATCTAGAACTGACCAATTACCACCTTCACTGCAAACTCTCTTCTGGATGCTATCATCCTCTTTTGCCTGGATGGCTGCCACAGCCTCTCAGTTGGTCTCTGGTAGCTTTTCCCCTACATTCTATTCCCAAGCAATCAGACAGAGTAGTTCTTATATTATTTCAGTCCTCTTATCAAAACCATCCAGTGATTCTCCATTTCACCGGAATAAAAGCCAAAACTCTTTCAACGGCCTACAAGGTTGTGTTTGACACTGTGATACCCTGCCCAGATCCTCTTCAGAATGACTCATTACCCTGCTGCTTGAACTGTTGTTGGCAGATAGCCCTCAGCTGTCAACCCCTTCAGGAACTGTCTCAGCTGAAGAAAGTCACCTCACCCAAGGTCACAGAGGCTTCCTAGGGCAACCCACATCTACTGACTGAGCTACATGGGGCTAAGGGCCCCAACTCAGAACTACTGTGAAAAGCCACTCTAGGTCCAGACCTCCACGTGGTGGTTGGCTGAAGCTGTTGTTGGGCCTGCATGGCAGCACAAATTCTACTTCTGTCCTGGTTTCTTCTTCTTTCCAGAGATCTTGATTCCAATGGCACTCCTTAATAAATGACCTTAGAGGCTGTTTCTGGTGAACCCAGCCTGCAACAAAGATCCTACATATAAGCTCTCTGACTTCATATCTCACCCCTGCTTCAGCACACTGGCCTCTCTGATGTATCTTCAAGAGGACTGGCATGCTCCTGTCTCAAGGCTCTTGCATGGCTATTTCCTCTGCCTGAAGCACTCTTCCCCAGATATCTGCACTAATTCCCTCATTTCCTTTCAGCTTTGCTTAAATGTCACCTTCTAAGTGAACCTACCCTGACAACCCAGGTATGGTAGGAAGCAAGAAAAAAAGTTTTAAGGAGGAAGAGTTCTCAAGTTTTTCACTTCTAATTTATCTGCTTACCTTCCAGGATAAATATTTCATTTTAAAACATGATTCCCCTAGTTTAAAAAAGAAAGTTGGAAAACTACTGTTTTATATACATGAAGACAGTGTAGTGGTAAAAACACAGGCTTTGGACTCAGACTTGGCTGTGAGTGCCCCAGCTCTGCCACTCTGCCTCTTTGTGGCCTGGGGCAAGTCACTTTACTCCTCTTACCCTCGTTTTCTTTATCTGTGAAGTTGGGATAGTGATATTACTTATACTTCTTAAAGTTAGTTACGAGGATAAAATGACTTCAGGTAAGTTACAGGCTGTGAAAACTATAAAGAGCCGTGTATTAGGAAGTACTGAGAGACGGTCCTATGAAATGCATACATCCAAAAATCCACTGGGAGGATATCTGCATCCTGGCTTACAGATCAGGGCCCTAGGAAATAATCTGTTCAACCATACTCAAATTTGAATGGACTGCCAACTTTCAGCAAAGTTGAAAGGACTGATCCTAGGAAAATGAGGGTCACTCCGAGGGCATAGTGACAATCTAACAAAGTCACTGGGGACACGGCAGACTAGTTACCAACTAATACAGTCTGAGCAATTACATAGCACAAAATCCTAATCTGTTTGCTCTCCTCACATTGACTTTAATTACTTCAGGTTTTATTCTAACCTCTAAGTCCCATGCAAAAACTCATACAGGATTTCAAAGATCTAGTTCTATACATGTTCATCAAAAGAGTTTTACATTTTAACACTAGCTATATGTCTGGATATTTGAAATTAGACGCCTAAATCTTTCTGTATTATTTTCAGCCCTAAGTTTTTTATATGTATCTCTATATCTGTGACACAAAATAACTGTACTTAGCTTAAAAACAAAACAATTACCCTGAAATCGCAACTATTTTTATGTTTGCTTCCATTCCTTTTTCATTTAATAGAGTGAAATGTCCTTACCCGTAACCTCAAATCCACAAACGTGATTGATTTCAGAGACTGCAGTACATAGAGGCCCACCCTGCAAAGCAGAAGGATGGACCACCTGTAAGTTGGCACTAATGAAAACCACAATAGTCTAAGATCTACCATTACGTTATATATCTGCCTTTTTAGATTTATTTGCAGTTCCCACTGTAGTCAAGTTCTTTATTTCTAAAGAGAGAATCACATAATTCTATGTTTCAAATGATTAATAACGATATTTTCATTTTAGAGATAGCATTATTTAAAACTATCATTCTGCAATTATACATGAAAGAATAATAATTGCTTGGAGTGCTAAGGAGGAACAAGGAGAGCAAACATGTTTCTTACTCAATGACCACATATTATGACTTGGACAACAGTTCCTACTACCACATAAGTGGAAGGCAGCTCTGAGCACCAATGTAGGTAGACTTCAAACAAGTTCCCCGAATCCGCTAGGATCCACGTATTGTTATCTGGAGAAATCCCTGCCCGGGGTGAAGCAAATTTGAGGAACTGTCTTCTGTACCCATAATTGTGTGTGTGTGTGTGTGTGTGTGTGTGTGTGTGTTTGCCCTTGAAAAAGCCAATGGTACATCAGATTATTCAGATCTTCTTTAAAGCAATAATCTACTGGAAATAGCTTTAGCACTTCCAAATCCTTATTTGAGGATACTATGCACTCCTCCAATTTTTCTTCATAGCTTTATACAACTTAATGTCCAGGCTTGGGAAACTGGAAATTTCCTCTAGGTCAAACAACTCCTTAAATCTATCTACAAATTTATTTTCTTTCTCCAACCTGAATTTCATAACCCATAGGATGATGGTGGTTTCTTTGCACAGATGGTCAAAGGTAATGAGGAGTTCTTCCAGAAAAGGATGAGCATAGACAACATCCGCTGCCAGGATATAGTCAAAATTGTTTGAAGATCTGGGGAAGTTCTCATCTAACGCAACTCCCCAGGAGAGCTCTCTAACCTGAGGCAGGTGTTTGCATTTCATTTTGGTGTTTCGGGAAATATTATATTGCAGATTTCCAAGTAATTCAGGTAAATCTGTGGCAGTCACACGTGCACCTGTAAAACAAAGGACAGTAGAAAAAGTAACCCTCGTGGGATAAGGTAAAACAACCGGGTTTTAAACCAGCATGCATTCTGCAATTCTGCATAATTGCTAGTCCCAAAAAAAAGACTGGTCCGTACGAACTGAAGGGGAATTCTTTCTAAAATGGATGCTAAGGCAGCTATATGCCACCCATTTAAAAAAACACAAACTGAGATAGAAAATTTCGACAGCCTCCGAAGAAAAAAACAAACTGAGAACTAAAAAAAAAAAAAAAACTCTAAAGATTCTGATATTTTTGTGCTCCACTGCATTTTTCTGTCCTCCTAGTTTTTGGTTTGTTTGCTCTTGTTTTGTGGTGTTGTTGCTGTCTTCTATTCATCTATTACACGCTAGGAGAATTTCAAAATATTTGGTACCCTTACCGGTACAATTAGAAGTCATTGATGAAAGATGAGTAAGTACTTCCCTAAAAGATTTCTAGGCCTCAGAAGAGTCAACCAAGTGAGTGTAGATGACGTTGGGCATCCTACCAATGAAAAGGAAATGCTCAAGTGTGATAAGTAAAGAGAGGAAAGAGACTTTTCAATGGCATTACATTAAAAGTATCATGACATCCATGTTTATGTCCAAGTTTTAAGCCCCATCATAAGTGTGAATCTTCCCACCAAAAGATGTTTAAAACATACCCAAAACATGCATATAGTGCTCATAAAGTCAAACATCATAGATGCAGGACAGAATGGTCAAATGAGGGAGACATAAACTATTAAAAGTGAATAAAACCAAAACCCATTGTCATCGGGTCAATTCTGACTCATAGTGACCCTAAACGACAGAGTAGAACTGCCACATAGGGTTTCCAAGGAACAGCTAGTGGATTCGAACTGCTGACCTTTTGGTTAGCAGCCAAGTCTTAACCATTGTGCCAATAGTTTGGGTCATTTTAAGCAAGAAATTGGAAGAAAAAAACTTGTAGAAATCAATTCATACATAACCAATAAAAATTCTTAGAGTATACTTTTAGCAAAACATAGCCTGAAAATAATCTTAATAAATCTAGGATTGGCCAATTCCACAGCACCAGACAAGAACACGCTAGGACAAAGAATAAGTAAGTAGAACTGGAAGAGAAGTATAAGTGAGCTCGGATCAAATTACAATCCATTCCTTAGCCACAATGGCAAGAGAAACCTGATTATATTGATTATATTTTGTAAAAATATTAAAATTAGAGATAAATATGCGTATCTCTAGTAGAATCACAGAAATACGGACATTCATATTCTAACGTGCGTCCGGTGTCAGCATTTTCAACAAATCTATTTAAAGTCCCAAGACATGGAATACGTCCTGCCCACCCCCTTCCTCATTGCCGTTGAGTCTATTTCGACTCCTAGGAACCTATACTGATTGTAAACTTAAGATCTTTGAGTCTAGAGAGGTAAACACAACCACTTTCAGAATACTGACTAAACAAGGCTTCCCCTTCTTGACATTTATTTCAAGTTATACAAGCAGACCGAAGGTGTCAATTCTTTTTAATAAAAATAATGGCTTTCCAAAAGACAAACTGTGACCCTCAATAGGGTAGCCTTCAGGTATTAATCAGATAGTGACCCTGACTCTATCCATACTAAATGGAATAGTGATTTTAGAGAGATATCAGGACAGAGCAATTTTTTAAAAAATGTTTGGGAGGACCTTCAAGGGTCCTTATTTCTCCAGAGTTTAAAAAGTTGTCAATTGCTAAATCTTTAATTCCTCCCAAGATTTTAGAGTGGCAGGTGTGCACTTCTGAAGATGAAGGAAATCAAGAGAAATCTGGATAGCGCACATCAGAGACAGCAGCTAAATTAAGGCAATGAAATAGACAGCAACAACAACAACAGAATGACCTGGAACAGGCTTAGGCATACACAGAAACTACCACACACTTGTTTGGAAAAGAATGTGCTGGTGAGACAACAAGGGATCATAAAAGAATGGAAATGAACTGCAACCAAATTCAAGGACAAACACCTAAAAATAGAAGCAGACAACAGAGAGCATGTGATTTCTAATATTCCCTCCCTATGTATCCTTATTGTTAACAGACGCTTTTTCATAAAAGCATAGAACTTCAAAACCCAAAAGGAATACACAGCCATATGGGAACATTGATATATGGCTAAAGTGTATCAGAATTGGCAGCAATAGATTCTGACTATGTCTAGTATTTTACACATCTCTTCTAGCAACCAAGATGCTTCGGTACCTTCCATTTAGAACACCTCATTTAAGGCTAGTGAATTAGCACTCCATGGGAAGAATTAATGCAACTTCCACTTAAAATTTTGAAGGAAACCATTACAATGACTCTAAAATAGGTAGTTTCTTGATGGAACTCATTCAACTAATAAGGAGAAAAATAGGCCCAGGTCACAGTTCACTGGGTAGTAAAGGCACCTAATGATATTTGCTCATTCAATTCTCTGATCCTATGCAATACCAAAAAAAAAAAAAAAAAAACTACTTACCTAATAAACTTGCCACAATAGAGACTAGCCCTGTTCCAGCTCCAATTTCAATTACATTTTTGTCAACTATATTGTATTGCTTTGCATTTGTTTCCAGAAAATAACATAGAACAAGAGCCTATAAAAGTTAAGAAATAAAATTAAAAAGTGGTACTAGGTAAGTAGTAACAGAAAGCAAAATTAAACTCTGTTAGATCTATTAGATCCCACTAATGCTACTATATGTATATGTGCATGTGTGGGTATGTGTATGCATTTGTGTGTGCGTATAAATATAAATATATATATACATCACTACCGAATATCAACAGAAAGTATATCCTCTGACAGATTAAACATTTAGGCTGGAAAAAGTCCTTGAGGATTGTGGTGGGGGTGGAGGAGAGAAAAAACTAATAATATGGTGGTGTTCAGCTGCTTAGATTTGATGATCCTGAAAGGAAGGAACTTCTAATAATAAGAGACATTTCAAAGAAGTATGTGGGGTTGGACAGGCAGTGGTGGGGTTCTGCCACCCGTCACGGAACGGTAAAGGTGTGGTGGTCTTTTGCAATACTCTGCATGTTGAGACTTGTGCAAATTTTAATATAATCGTTTAATCCAAATGTAGCCAGTTAAAAATAAAATTTTTTACTAAACTCTTACAGTCAAAAAAAAAAAACTGAAAGTGTAAACAACATTCTCCGTTAACTTGACTTTGATAGTCAGAAATAGAATTGGTAGAATCAATTTCCCAATCTTATGACTTCTAAATGTTAGTGTTGTTTGAGGTAACAAAGTAGAATTATGGAACCTATTTTCTTCTTCCAAACAGAACATAATAATAAGCAAGACTGGCTGAAAATAATTGAAATGTAGCAAATTTTATACAAAATCCTACCGATGGCCAAACAACAGCACCGTAACAATCCACAGCTTCCGTGATCCAGATCTCATGACCAACAAAATGAAAACCTTCCCAGGAGGTTGTCGTTACTAGAGTTGGAATGAAACATCTTTCCATAATCTCCTGAACCACCTGCTTGTCTTCATGGTCTTCTCTCTTCTCTGAAAGGAAAAGGGCAATGGCTGTGTTGATGAAGTCATGAGAACAAAGAAAAGCCTGATGGAAATGCAGCATTTGTACTCATCCTAAGTTACTTTTGAACATTCATTGTCTTTAGGTGCAAACTATTTGAAAATGACTCACAATATAAGCTAACGTTTCATACTTCAGGATGTCAAAATTTTTCTGCTTTTAACTGAAGTTAAAATCATCACTCTCCATTTCTGCAACATTGTGTGATGCAAATAATAATATACTTTTTAAAAACAATGTATTTTAAGGGCCACCAAAAGATCTCTTTAAAGTGTTAAAAAGCAAAGATGTCACTTTGAGGACTAAGGTGAACCTGACCCAAACCATGGTGTTTTAAATCGCCTCATATGTATCGGAAGCTGGACGATGAATAAGGAAGACTGAAGAAGAATTGACGTCTTTGAATTATGGTGTTGGTGAAGAATATTCAATATACCATGGACTGCCAGAACAATAAACAAATCTGTCTTGGAAGAAGTCCAGCCAGAATGCTCCTAAGAAGCGAGGATGGTAAGACTTCGTTCCATTTACTTTGGACATCTTCTCAGGAGGGATCAGTCCCTGGAGAAGGACATCATGCTTGGTAAAGTACAGGGTCAGCAAAAAAGAGAAAGCGCCTCAACCAGACGGACTGACACAGTGGCTACAACAATGGGCTCAAACATGGCAAGGTTTGTGATGATGGTGCAGGACCAGACAGTGTTTTGTTCTGTTGTACACAGGGTCTTTATGAGTCGGAACTGACTTGACAGCACCTAACAACAACAACAATCAGTTTACCTAGAATAAGAGAAAGATTTGTGATGGAATATAAGATTCCAACTATTTGTATTGGCTACATAATGCAATTCCAGTTATTTTAATAATGTATAGTAGTGTGTCTTTTATGGCTCGCTTTTATCCAGACAAAAGATATTTAATGCCACCCAACAATATACTCTTGTGTTATACTACTGTAACTTATTTTTATATTATTATTTTTGGCTCACTCATGACATCTTAACATCTACAATATTTCATAAGGTTAATAAGCAACATTGCCAATGCTGAGCACATACTTAACATGCCAGACCACATTAAACATACTGTATATGATATTTTGTTCACTTTTTTCAACAGCCTTGTGAGGTAGGCATCATTACTTGCGTTTTTACAGATAACAAAACTAAGACTCATAGAGTTTTATTAATTGACCAAGTTCACACAACTCGTAAATGAAGGAGCCAATATTTGAGTTCCTTGTTTGGTTGTTCCAAAGCCTCCTCTCTAAAGTACTAAAAAGCTATGATGTCATTTATAAAACAAACTAATTGTCTCTAAGAATTTACAAACTAGCTGTGGAGCAAGTTACCTCTCTCTCTAAGCTTCCATTTCTTTATTTGAAAAACGTGAAGAAGAATCTACATCCAATGATGTTGGGAGACTTAAATAAAATAAAGTACTTAGCACAAAGTCTGCTACGTAGAGCTCAATAAATCATTATTATTTTTGTTGCTGTTACTATTATTTTGATCATGAAATTTAAAGACAAAATAGTATCATTTAAAAAGTCTATAGTTAAATAAAGAAGGAGAAAAAAATCACCATGGAGGAGGTTAATCAGGTATGGTTTCATCAAAGAAGTGTGTCTAAGGTTTAAAGTTTGTTCTAATATATGATTTGCATTCATAGATAAACTATTTATTGTTCACATCAAACATCAATCCTTAAAATCCACTGATCCTTTAAGTCTTATCTCTGCTCTCCCAGTTCTGGCTAGAGTCTTCCTGGCTGCTTCCCCTACCCAAGCATTAACGAAGCCAAGTTTAGTTCTCTCTGGAAGAGAACACAGAAGATAAAGACCAAATCTTGAGTATAAAGAGGGGACAGTGTTATAAAGACCAAGAAAGGAAAAAGTAATTTGTAATTCCTTGATAGAGGAAGAGGCGAGGCAACAAAGATTTATTTTTAAAACTTAAGCCAGAATTACCTCTATTCCCTGTTTATTTCATTTAGTCATTCAACAAAACTGTGGTGAAGGCCTGCTATGTTGCCAGGCACAGTGCTAAGTGATGGGAATACAGCAGTTAGCCACACAGGCATGGTTCCCACCCTCCAGAAAATTAGAGAAGCACAGACGCAATGTATCTGAACTTCAGCAATGCATACAGTATCTCATGATATCCTCATGTAGAAATACTAGATTAGATGCAAGAGTAATCACACAGCTTTTTCCACAGTGCCCCCCAAAGCACATAGGTTCAATGCCCATCTAAATAGACCTTCCTAATAAATGATATGTTCTCAGCTTTGCCCTCTTCAACCATTTTTTGTTAATGGTTTGACTGATGATATTAAAAGTATGATCAAAGATTCAGATGATGTGAACCTAATGTGGATACTAGATAACTAAATGTAATACAAAATATCTAACAGTGGATTGGAATCAACAATATGAAATTTAATCAAGAGAAACGTAAAGACGATATTCAGGCTAAGTTAAGCAGCAGTATATATGGAGGGAAAAGATGTATAAATTGAATTGACTGCAAGCTCAATATGGGGCAAAAGTATACCTATCATAAAAACTAGTACACCTAGGCCACATTAACAATATAATTTCTAAAATCAGGGAAGTGAAAGCTCTGTTCTGTTTTATGCCAGTCAGGTCATACTTGTAGTCCTGTGTTTAGTTTTGAAAGCCTCACTTTAGAGGGACACTGAGAGACTACAGCAACTAGGATATGAGAAATTTTGAAAATCCCCCATAAATGGACAGTTTGGGAAATCAACATTTTCATCATAAATAATAAAATACCTGAGGGACCACAACAGTTGTTCTCACAAATTTAAGGACTAGTAAGTATAAGTGATTAAGGGTGTATGTGTGTGTGTCTCCAGTGATTGAACAACACTTTTTCAGGATATTAGGGACACATCACACATCAGATTGCTGTTAGCTCTCGGTATACTAGTACCACCGTACAACTGAATTTCTATGACTCAATAAAATAACTACATGGCATCATGTGAAGAAGTGCTATCATAGAGATACAACATGCTAAGGAAATACAGGAGAGAAATCACTTGAAAGTAAACAAAAGGAAGCCTGCAGTGGAGAGAGAGGTATCAAAGACTTTGGCAGGGAAGAGAATGAATGGGAGCAAGAGCCATCAGTAATCAGAGGGAATGAGTTCCTGAGGTCAGGCTAAGGTTCACTCATTTATTCATTCAACAAATATTCACTGACTATGTACTAAAGTGTATGCATTGTCTAGTGGCTGGGAATTAAACATTTGAGACATACTCCCTGCCCTGGTGAAGCCTGCAGATATAGAGAGACAAGTAAATGAACTATTATAATACTATATGACAGCTGCTAAAATGGAGGTGAAAGGAAAGTGCAATGCAAGCATAGATAAAAAGAACCCTCTATCGGCCTGTGGAATTCAGAGGAAGTTTCACAAAGAGGGTATCTAAGTTAAGATTTAAAAGATAACAAATATGCAATGGAGTAAAACAAAGTCTGGAAGAAGGAAGAGCATTTACATAGGTGTGGATGCATGAAAGAATGAGACATGAGAGATTATCTAATATATTCTATACCACTGTGTTATTATATATTACATTTATTTTATCTTGTATATTGTGACAGAGAAGAACTAACTGCCCAATAGGGTCTTCTGGACTGTAATCTTTACAGGAGCAGATAGCCAGCTCTTTCTCCCACAGAATCGCTGGGTGGGTTCAGACCACCAACCTTTCAATAAGTAGCCAATGCTTAACTGTTGTGCCACCAGGGCTCCTTATCTTATATATAAAAAACACAACCCACTGCCATCAAGTCGATTGCAACTCATAGTGACCCTATAGGACATAGCAGAACTGCCCCACTGGGTTTCCAAGGAGCAGCTGGTAGATTCCAACTGCCAACCTTTTGGTTAGCAACTGAACTCTTAACCACTGTGCCACCAGGACTCCTATATCTTATATGTAGTAGTATATAGTATATAATACTAAATAGATGTGAGTGACAAATGAGACTGAACAAGTAAACATGAACCAAGCATCACCTTATATAGGGGGTTTCAGTTTTACATTGTAGGCAGCAGAGGTACTAATGAAGAACTCTAAGCAGGAAAGCGATCTAAGTGCGTTTTGGCAGTGATGTAAAGAGCAGACTGGAGGAAACACTGTGTAATGGTTAAGAGGGTAAGTCATTCATTTATTCAACAAATACTAAGGGCCCACCATGCCATCACTGGAGTAGGTGTCTGCAATACAGCAGTGAACAAGACAGACAATATCTGTGCCATTATGTAGCTTACATGCTAGTAAACAAAAGTAATTTCAGAGAGTGATCAATGGCATGAAGGAAACAAAATAGCAAAGTAATACAGATGACTGTGTGAGGGTTACATTAAATAGTCAGGTAAGCTCTTTCTAAAAAAGAGCATTTAAACTGAGGTCTACATGATAAGAAAGAGACAATTATGTGAAGAGGCTCCAAAACGATGAACAACGTGCACAAAGGCCCTCTATCTGAGAAGTCTGGGTTCAAATCTCATCTCTGCCCCTTAAATCGCAAGATGTTTAATCACTTTGAGCTTCAGTCCCTTATCTTTAAATCAAGGGTAATAATATTACCCACACTTTCTAGGATTGTTAGAAAGATTATACAATTCATGAAGAGCAGTGATACAATAATTTACCACAAAGGACTCAATAAACTTAGTAGCAACAGTCACGATCCTTATCACTGTCGTCATCATCATCATCATCATCATCATCATCATCATCATCCAGACCAGATTCCAGTAGGGAAACTACTACAATAATCCAGGTAAAAGACAAAGGTACCTGAACTAAGGCAGGGGCAGTGAGTGGACATAAACCAAAGATATTAGGAGAAAAATCAATTGGACATGATAAGTAGTAGAACAAAGAGGAGAATGAGAATAATTGTGCAGTCTATATATCTATACATCGGAGTGACAAGAGGGATAAATTGTAGACTGTAGATATTTACTGAAGAAAGGTGATACCACTGTGAACCAAGAAAGTAAGATTGTCACTCTAAAGAAGAGACTGGGAGCTTAAGGATGAAGAAGGTATCTTTGAACAGCAAGAGATGGAATTGTGTATTCGGAAACTATGGCCTCTTTTCTCATGTTCCCCTCCTCTTCTAGTCTCCTTATGAGCTTCTTCTTGCAAGAGAGGAGAAGCTGCTAATCTGATTAGTAGCCTAACACGTTAATTAGGCTGTTTTTTTTTCCCAGGGGAAGGGTAGCTGTGCCTTAAAAAGTCAGTTCTCATGCACCATGCTCTCTTTCCCTGTCTCCATGTGGTAGATTGACTTGTGCAAAGTTCTGCCTCAGACAGCAGACCAATAGGAGCATCTAGAGCTACAGTACTAGATTTCTCATGTAGAATAGAGTCACTGCTTACATCCAGACCACATAATGCCAGATGTTTGCCACTCAAAACATGTACTTCAAATTTCTTGTATGCACCTTAAGGTTGAAAGTATATTCAGCAGTCTGAACTTCATACTTGCTAGTTTGAAAGATTTTTCAGTATAAGACATAAAAGATGATTTGAATAAATGGAGAGTCTATGCACACTTGAATAGGATGACTTAATACTATAAGGAATGTATGTTGTTATTGTTTTTCTGTGCCATTGAGTCGATTCTGACTCAGAGCTACCCTACAGAGCAGAGTAGAACTACCTCATAGGGTTTCCTAGGCTGTAATCATTATGGGAGCACATCACCAGGTCTTTTCTCCTATGGTGCTGCTGTTGGGTTCGAACC
>NW_004444054.1:7787468-7817448 GCF_000243295.1 Trichechus manatus latirostris | reverse complement strand
AAATATATATATAAATATAGATACCAGAATTCGAACTTAGGTTTTTTTTCCCCCCAAGAACATGATATACTTACTCCAAAAATTATATGGAAGAATAAATGTGCATGAAAATTCAGCTTTGCAGAAGAACAAGGGGTAGGGGAGAATTACTCTATTAGATATTTAGATCCACCACAAAGCCGTAGTAATAAAAACAGTACAGTCCTGGTACAACAGATAAATGGACCAATGGGAAAAGCAGAAATCTCAGAGACAGACCATTGAAGATATAGGTGATGGGTAAGATGACCCATTATATAAAGAAAATAAAACTGCATCTCTATGTAGCATCTATTATAAAGGTGGATTCCAGATGGATTAAAGACCTAAATCTGAAAGCCAAAACAACAGAGTTAACAGTAGATAATGTAGGAGGATCTCTTTTTAAAGACTTCTTTGATAAAACCTGCAATACACAAAATATTGATGAATATCCTTATACCAAAAGTAAAGATTTCTATTCAGCAAAGGACATCATGGACAAAGTTAAAAGACAGATGACAGATGGGAGAGAACATACTCTGCAAGGTCTAAAACTGAAAAATGACTAATCTCTAGAATACACAAGAAATTGGTATAATCTCTAAATTAACAAGGAAAAAGATAGTGACTGTATTGAAAAATTAGCAAAGGATAGGAACTGTCACATTATAGGAGAGAAAATCAGAAAAGCCACAAAGCATAAGGAGATATTCAAACTCAGACATATGCAAATTAAAACAAGTTATCACTCTATATGCTTTAAATTGACAAAAATTAGAAAGTTGGACAGTGCTGAATGCTGGTGGACTTGTGAGGCAGTGGAACTTCAAGTTGCAGTCATTCTGGAGAGTCATCTAACAGTATTTTGATACATTAAATATATGTCTTATGACCCAGAAATCCCACTCCTATATATATATATATCCGAGCAAAATTTGCACACGAGTCCATAAGTGGCTATGTATGAGAATATCCATCACTACATCTGTGGTGGTAGTGGGAGTTGGAAGTAATCCATGTCCATCACTAGAGTAAGGTGGTGAATGCATATCTTGGAATGCCACGGAGCAGTTAGAAGCCCAGATTAGATCTATGCATAGCAACATGGAAACAACTTAAAAGCATACTACAAGGTAGAAAAAAAAACTTACATAATGATATCTGTAACACCAACAATTATTTAAATTTAAACTCTGTGCCCAAAACATGTTTCACAAAAACGTATACAAGTGGAAAGATACACACCAAAGGCTCTAAAATGAGTGGCAGAAGGAAGCAGAGAAAGGAAAAGAGTGGGAAACGGGTGAAAGGGAATTAATGAATAAATAAACCAGTGTATGAATGAATGAAACATACAGATATGCATACCACAGTAGGCATGAATTAATGATGAGAGTGCACCATGAACTAATAGGTATAACTGACTCATACCTCTGTACCTGAGACTCAAAAATAAGTAAGGAAAGAAACAAACAACCAATATAAATATTTCTGAGGAATTTCTCATTCTGGTCTTCATAGCAGCCACATTCCTCCTAGAGAATTTATTTCACAAATATCAACAGCTGAAAATCTTAACATTTTACAACTTTATAATTATTCACTTTTAAAACATATACAGCACTCAAAAATAAAATGCCATAGAATCATAAAACCTCAAGATGGGAAAACCTTAGTTGCCTTCTAGCCTAACCTTGGACCTAATTCTGGAACCTCACATTCATGTTAGCTGCATACTCAACTTGGTCAACCTCTATTGAATATTTCCAGTGATGGTGAATCCACTAATTCACAAGGTGCCCGTTCTGGCAATTTAAATACTTGATTATTGGAAGTTTTTCCTAATATTAAACCAAAATCTGACACCAGGGATTTTTTTTTTTTGATCTATTATTTCTAAGTGTAAGCTCAAAGATGAACATTAAAAAAAAAAAAAAAGTTCCAAAATGTTAGGGTGGGGGGACTATGCAAAGAAAAAACCTATGAGTTCAGTGCCAGTCTTCAAAATTCTGCACTCAACACTAAGTGAAGGCCTCAAGAGATTTACAGATTTCTCCACTGCATTGAAACAAGAATCCCACTGAGAGGGCCTTGAGTCCCAGAGTCCCAAAGGAAGAGGTCATTAGAAAGCTCTGTCCTATAAGCTCCAATGATACCACTTCCTAGTGTTCAGGGAATAGAATGGCAAGATGGAGGTAAATTAAGTTTGCCATTGCTGAAAACTTCCACTGAAGGCCACGGTCCCAGCAGGGACTTTCTGCCCTAAATTCTGTGATCCCTAGTAAAGCTTTCCTAAGGACCCAAACAGAACCAGGCATGCCCAAGAAAACTCTAACATAACTACATATCATAGGAAGGACTCAGTTTACCATCCCACCCTACTACCACCACAAACATTGACCCTTGGCAGAGATGCAGAGAAAACAAAGAGATAAAAAATTGATATTCTTCAGCAAGAGCCACCGCTTTCAATATATTTCGCTATACTTTTCCATAAAATCTGCATGTATTCAGATTCAGTAAGAGTGCTAAGAACCAACTAATATTGGTAATATGTTTTACTTGAACTTTCACTTTCATTTCACTATATTCACTTGCCTTTGCTAAGACTGGAAGCGGGGCAACGTTTGCTGTGGAAGTTCTTTAGGGAAAAGTAGAGAACATTAATAGCTTCTTTGACCTTTAGCTGAATTTGTCCTCTAGGGCCTTTTTTCACACTCCTTGTAAATGTGCCACTTCTTTGACAAGTCACCTAAGGTATCAGGGATTAATAGATGTTAAAGTACACTAAATCCCAGGAGAACCCCCTAAAGTTCCGATCTTTTATATAAAAACTTTGCCAGTTAATATTTACTGGTACATTCTGACTTCTCTGACTTCGCACTTTCTTTTAAAGGTTAGTTGGCCAGATTAGGGCTGCTGTCCTAGCAGCTACAGGATGATAACAAATGAAGTCCTGTTTTGTTTGTTTCTTTACTACATCTTTCTAAATACACAGACACACTCACTTCTGTTAAAGAATGACCACATCTTTACCTTTATACAGAAAATGAGTTTATTTTTTCCCATACAAAAATTTAAACATACATTGTTATGACTCTAATTGCTCTCCCCATACTGTGACAGCCCACTCCTCCTTTCCACCCAATTCCCCATGTCCATTCAACCAGCTCCTAACCCTCTCTGCCTTCCCATCTCACCTCCAGACAGAAGCTGCCCGTTTATTCTCTTGTATCCACTTGAGCTAAGAGGCACACTCCTCACGAGTTATCACTTTATGTCCCACAGTCCAGTCCAATCCCTGTCTGAAGAGTTGGCCTTGGAAATTGTTTTAGTTCTGGGCTCATAGAGATCCAGGGGCCATGCTTTCCGGGGTTCCTCCAGTCTCAGTCAGACCATTAAGTCTGGTCTTCTTACTAGAATTTGAGTTCTGCACCCCACCTCTCTCCTGCTCCATCAGGGACTCTCTGCTGTGTTCCCTGTTGAGATGGGCCCACACAAGTCTACACAGGGGGAAGATCACTCGAAGTCCATGGATCCCTTATGCCTGTGCCTGGGCAAAGGAGCTGTGCCTACCCTTGGTTCCTGGCTTTGGGGAGCTGGCAGTTTATTTTTTCCCATTTGTTAATTTGTTCACTCTCCAAGGCAGGGAGAATAGCTCCAGGCATTTGACGGATTCTACTTCCAGCCCAGGGGACTCAGCAATTGCTGAAGCCAGTCTGGGACCCAGTACAGAGCAGGGACCGGGGAGGTAAACAGGAGAGAGGTTTTTCCCTAAGGGGGGTGTTTTTGATCCTCTCGGTAGGCCGTACGAAATTACTTATCTTTCGCAGATGAGGGCTGTTTCTCACTGGTTCTGGGTGGCCGAGTAGACCCTCAGTGGCTGGGTATCTCCCGGTGTAGAAAACGTGCCTCCTGAGCATGGCTGATTGCCCGCCTCACCACTCATACCCGCGCTGATCAGGCCTGAAGGGCTCAGGCTCTCGCTGGGTCAGGTCTGGCAACTTCTCACTGCTTCCAAACTCTCTCTCCCTCCCCCTGCCACTCAGTCTGGTTCCTCAACTCTGCCTTTGATGTTCAGGGCTCCCAGATTCCCATATATAATCAAATTACTTGTTTTTTCGGGTCTTTGTTGAAAGAGGGTCCACTGGAAGCGTCTGACTACTCCACCATCTTGGCCCCGCCTCAGGAAATGAGATTTTTCAATATGAAAACATATACTGTAATTGAAAAGTATTTGCACCATCAAAATTAAGTTATTTTCAAAGAGATGTCATGAAGCAACCATAGCCACTATTAATTGTATATACACTCTAACAGCAGACAACTCTGTCCTATCATATATGGTGATTCAAAATTACTTATGTACAACTAAAATACCTATGTATTATATGGAAAACAGTATCAGATTAAATAAAATTTAATTGACAATGTTTTATATTAATATATTCTTCTGTATTTAAATACTATTATGAATACTATAGGTCTTCCATAAAAAGTAACCCTCAAAAATAATTAGCACATAATTAGTAACATAAAACCAAAATAAATTGAACTCGGCTGCTTAAAATAATGTCTAGATATAATATGTAGGATTTTTTTAAAAAACCACATGCACACACACACACACAACAACTGTTTTCGTTTTAAGAATTTTGGCTGCCGTCTTCCAGCACGAACTTCTATGTAAAGTTTCTAAAGTAACAATTTGAATAGAAATTTTTTTATTTCAGTCAAAAGACAAGTTTAATTTTAAGTTTTAGCAATAACACTGCAATTTCAAGATTGATAACAAAAATATCTGAACTGAAATCTAATGAAAAAAGCTGCTCTGTTAGAAAGGCATTACTGGAGTGGCCTTGTTGTAATAAGACGAAGGAACCTCTTCGCCAAACATAAATTACTAAGAACATGTCCCTCAATTTGCATGCTCAGTTATTTGTTGAATATGGGACTAAATGTTAAGAAGATTAATGAGTTAGTAGATAATTTACTTGTTTTTAGTTAAGATTTAAAGTACAATTTCCTCTAAAAATTAATAGAATTATCATATAATGAAATTCTAACATACATTTCTGAAGAATAATTTTTCCACGTATAAAAAACAAAGACTGTTGCCGTTGAGTCGGTTCTGACCCTATAGGACAGAGTAGAACTGCCCCATGGGGTTTCCAAGGAGCAACTGGTAGATTCAAACTACCGATCTTTTGGTTAGCAGCCAAGCTCTTAACCACTGTGCCACCAGGGCTCCACTTTTCCACATATATTCTCCCTTTATTATCTAGCACTCAGGCCCCATGAAACTGGGTAAGCTTCCACAGAATACTCTATCTTGGCTTCCCCATGTGAAAAAGGAGAATACCTGATTTTCTGTACCTTTAGATAAAAACTATCAGCTATAATCTTAGAAAGAAGCCCTGGTGGCACAACGGTTAAGCGCTCGGCTGCTAACCAAAAGGTTGGTGGTTCAGACCCACCCAGTGGCTCTGCAGAAGAAACACCTGGTGATCGGCTTCCGTAAAGATTACAGCCAAGAAAATCCTATGGGGCAGTTCTACTCTGTCACATGGGGTCGCTGTGAGTCAGAATATACTCAACAGCACCCAACAATGACAACGTAATCTTAGAATATTATTTTATTAATGAATTTAAAATTGAAACATAAATATTAAAACAAAGTTTAAATAAAATATAATTAAGACATAATATTACAATATGTTGATAGCTTGGGCTCATCTATTTAATGCTTTTTGATACCATATCTTCATTTTATAAATACAAAAAAGTCTTAACATCATTTTCCTGCTATTAAATCTTTGCTGACAGTGAATAAAAACCTACCAGGTGTTCTTTTTCTCCTGACAACTAAAGGGGTTTCGACTACGAAGTGAAAATTAGCAAGATTTTACCACATTATGATGATGATTTTCTTCAGAGGCAAATTTGACAATGAATTGGCTTCCAATGCAGGGTTGCAAGAAGCCTGCAAAAATACAGGCTCTGTGTATATTCTTCTCTTTTATGCTTTTAAGGTCAATAGCAACAATAATAAATGGAAGGGTCAGAGTACAGAAATACACACACACACACACACACACACACACACACACACACTTTAATAACGATGACAAGTGAATTCAAGCTTCTATTTGAAGGCTGTCATGAAAAATCTGTCAGCGAAATTTAAAATAAAAACCCTCTGCTAAAGGAAAGAGACTGTCATTCAACCAAAATATCTTTTCAGAGATGAATGTCTTGTGCTTCTTAGAAATGCCTAGAGATTTAAAAAAAAAAAAAAAAAAAGTTAAAGATATTTTCAGATTAGTAAATGGTCACGGGCTAACCTGAAAGATCCAGTTTTGAATGCCTCAGCAATGTCAAAGTCTTGGGCCCAGACCAATTCCTGAGAAGATTCCATAAATATCTTCTGTCTGTAAGTCGGCTTATTTTCAATGGTACAGAAGCTGTAACTCCAATCAAGTAGGCCAAACGATACTACATTTTTACGTCTTTATAGAAGAAAGAAAATTAATCTTTCACTGAGACTTCTCAGTAGGGGATAAACAAAGAACGAAAATTAGTTGTACTCAAGAGTTTGCTGCTGAGATCATGGTGGGGACAGACAAGTATACAAATTTCAAGGAAGTATGACAAGTGCTATGAGATATTTCTAAAGAGCTATGGGAAGGACCAAAGAGCTATGGGAAGGACCATGGTTGATTGAATCAGGAGGTACCTTCTAAAGGAAGAGACATTTGAACTGAGTTTGAGGAATGAAAAAGGCTGCCAGGCAGACAGGAAGTACAGAGAAGGGAGACGGAACACCTGCCAAGGCATGGCAGCCAGCTGGGGAGCCGTTGGAAGCTAGGTGGGGCTAGTGTACAAGGCGTGTGCTGAGGAGTTCAAGAGAATAAGCAGGCAGAAGTAGGATAGGGTCAGGCTTACATGCAATGGTGACTTTTATTCTGTAAGGGAAGGAGGAGCCAATAGAGGTTTTTAAAAGGAAATGACACGATCAGACTTGATACTGAAGAACTTACCTCTGGGAGCAGTGTAGCTGAAGGACTGGCTACCTTTGACAGCAATTAGAAGGCTGCTGTAATAACCTAGATAAACTATGACTAGAGTCTGAACTAAGGCAGCAGCACTGGGTGTATTAATATTAATACATTAATTTTGCCTTAATGTATGTATGTGTGTGTTTTTGAAATAGAGATAAATCTCCCACAGAGACCAAGAATTAACACTCAAACCTGAGGTTTTTAAGACATCTGAGGAAAACTATTATATTTAACAGTTATTTTTACTCAACATGTGGAAAATGTGTTAGTCTTATTTATCAGATACTTATATGGGTTACTTTTTTAAGCATTTGAAATGTGCTAATGAAAGAATATCTATGTACTGTAGACACAGAATATATATGCACTATAGTACTCCAGTGGAGCCCTGGTGGTGCAGTGGTTAAAAGCTCAGCTGCTAACCAAAAGGTCAGCAGTTCAAGTCCACCACTCACTCTTTGGAAACAATGTAGGGCAGTTCTACCCTGTCCTATAGGGTCACTATGAGTCAGAATTTGGGTTTTGGGTCTTTTTACAGCACTCCAATTAATCTGTTACCTCAAACTGTAGTTTGCTATGTTTCTTAAACAATAAAATTGCTCAAATATACTTTCATGTTCATACATTAAGGCAATATTGTTTATAACCCAACTTTACAAATTTACAAAGATCCTCATGAAGGATTTTGATGTAGCATCCTTTTATCCTAGGTCCTTAAGAGAATCAAATGAGGGGTGATCACAAATACAAGATGATCACTGATGAACAAAGGGTTACCCAACAGGCTTAAATTATAGCTCATTCATTCATTCACTCATTTATTAGGCACCCATTTATTAAGAACCTGGGGACTCTGAATACAAAGACAGACCAACATATAAGCGCTACTACAGAGGCTTAACGAGGTGACTCAAAAACAGAAAAGAGAGAGCTCTCACATCTTGGAGAGCTCAGGAAAGAAAGACCTGAGTCTTGATGATTATGAGTTTATCAGTCAAAGAAGAGAGGGGAAGGCATTCTGTACCCAGGAAATAACAAAAGCCCATTAGCAAAAATTCTCTTGATCAATTTCCCTACTTGAAAAAATCTGAGAACTAGAATACAGAGTAAGTGGGTGGGGTAGCATGGGATAAAGCATTCTTCATGCCATGCTAAGAAGTTCTGATTTCATCCCACAGGAAATACTGCAGCATTTAAAGAATTTTGAGCAGACGACAGATATGGCAAGATTTGGATTTTTAAAAGATCATGCAGGCTAAAAGATTAGACAGGCCAATGAAACAAAATAAGACTGAGGGGGGCACACCAGCCCAAGGGCAAGGACAAGAAGGCAGGAAGGGACAGGAAAGCTGATAACTGGAACTTTCTCACAACCATGCTGCAGTCTGAAGCTCTTCCTACACAATCTATCCTTCTCCATCTCCTTTCCCAGGCATCAGCTTGTACGGTGAAGGCTCTTCCTGCCTACTTCTCCTCCTTCCTTCTTTATCCTTCATGAGAACTCCCCCAACAAATCTCTTAAATATTTAATCCCATTTTAGCATCTGCTCCTCAGAGGACTCAGACTGACACAAAACGATATGACAAACCGACACCTCCGGTAGGATGTCAAGTAAGCAACTGGAGTGACAGATACGAACCTTGGATTAGGACGACCCTACCCCAAGGCTGCAGGCCCTTAGGAGTACTCCGCTACTTTATAACACATTGTTGAATGTGCTAACAGCTGGAGAGTGGCTGTTGGCAAGAGGCAGGCAACATAGGATATTTGGATGAGGCTTCAGAAAACTTAAATTATAATATGGCGTTAGAAACCATATATAGAGGAATCTTTTAGCATCCACCATAGTCCTAACTTTAATCTGTATATAAATACGTGATCCTATGATTCTTGGATCTTTATGCCAGTAATGCAATATGAGATCTGGGCTATGGGTTTGCTCTGCCCCTTCCAAGAGCAAGATGCTAAGTATAAAAGAGATAAGAGAGGAAAAGTCAATATCCCTTAGTACTTGAGAACTGAGTGTTCCTCTAGCTAGTGGAAGCCTTTCCAGCAAAATGCTATCTGACTGTGCTCCAATAACACACTTAATCCCCTTAGCACTGTACTTACGAACGTATTTTCAAAGCTTTAATTAGCTATATAGATGATTATGGGATGTGTTTGTTCATGTTGTAAAATATTTTAATACTAATTCTGTCTCAACCTTACCTTGAACTTCTTCCATTTCCTTTGTAATTTGCCAAATTATTGTGCGCACAGTTGAAACCAAGAATAGTTACTAATGGTAATGATAATGATGTACTTTTATTCATAAACCCCACAGAAATTGCATCTTCATTCCAATCTTCTAAATGGTTGAATTCTCTAAGTGATTATGACTTTCAATGTTTAGGTTTGCAAAAATCACTACAGTAAAACCACTCATGTTTAAGCCACATAAGCTGCCAACACTGGGCACGCACCCAGCTATCTTGGCCTAAAGATATGCTCACCTAGGTAGAAGCCACCTGTTACCTCCTAAAAGGAAAACACAGAATTATAGTTCTTAGAAAAGATCTACAGTGTGTGTAGATAAGGAAAGAAAGAAATCAAGATAATTAAATTTGTATTACAGCTGTTCTACAAAAACATGGTAATCTTTCTATTATTCTAAGTCAAAAGTGTTACGTCTGCACACTTTTTATCTCAAGACAGTGCAGACAGTTATTAAGTAATCTATGCAAAGTTGCACTTGATATTGAAGGCTATGTAAAACACTGAAGTCCCTGGGTGGCACAAATGGTTAATATGCTCTGCTGCTAACCAAAAGGTTGGAGGTCCGCCCCAACTCAGAGGTGCCTCGGAAAAAAGGCCTGGCTATCTACTTCTAAGAAATCAGCCGTTGAAAACCCCATGGAGCACAGCTCTACTCCGACACACGTGGGCTCACCATAAGTCAAAATCAACTCAACAGCAACTGGTACTAGTAAAAACGGTGAATCCATTTCAAACAACCACACTGGTAGTAGAATTCAAACTTCAGATTCTCCTTGCATCTAGAGGTCAAATGACATTATGTATTTGCCTCTAATGAATACATCAGAGATCATTAACAAAGGCTCTAAATGTTTTTGTAGTCTAGATACATCTTTTCTCTAAACATTAGTGAAAACTTGTAGTTTTACATAAAACTATCTTTATCTCTCTTACAATCTTCTTATCTGAAATGAAGTAACCTAGAAGTTGCAATCAAGCACTTGGGCAAAAAATGCATTCCACTTTTGCAGATTGAAAAGCAAAAACAAACCCTAAGTAATCCCTCAGTCTATGTGTGCAATTTATAGTCTGTCAAATTTAGCACTGACCTACCATCAGGACTATAGGTATTACAGCAGTAATACTAAGCATTATTAGAGATATTTGCAGATTAGCAAACACAAGATATAAAATGCAGTTGATAAAATACCTAGTTCCCTTTAAGACATTAATGAACACTGCAAGGGTAAGATTTTATATTCTATTTTTTGTTGTAGAATAGATGGATCACGTTACATAAAGAAAAAAACAGATTTACCTTTTTGAGCGTCTGGATCCATTAAGCGATTAATTAATGGATGGCTATACTTCAATGTTTTCTTGAACATTTCTTGAAGACTAGGCAAATAATACATTAGAATATCCAACAGTGATAAATTCAAAATGTGTACTGATTGCTTTAATATTTACCTACTAATGTTTAATTTCAAATATAACAGGGATAATTATTCTAAAATATTCTATATTAATAAATTATGATTTAAGACCATCTAAACACAATCTATCTAGTACAAATCTATATTAGAACAAAGACTTAGTGTCAGAAATTTTAGAAGCTACTAAAAAAAGAAACAAAAGAAACATTCAACTGACTACTTTAGCTGTCACAAAGAAAGGTATCATCTTTATACTGACTAGTAAGATAGCAATCCTAAACTTTAAGAGGTGATTAAAACACTGGGAAAAAATGGGTTTAGTTCAGAGCTGTGAAAACCATGGTATTAATCTAATACAAGGTCTTCTTCAGAACAATAGACGCAAAATTCAGTTGTTCCCTCTGATGCATCATTAGCACGCATGCAATGTCAAACAGCCCACCTGCCAAATGGTTTTTTGAGTAGCTTGTACTTCAAAGAGTCCACAAAATCTCAACAAACATACATAAAACTAAAGAAATTAAGGTATTTTATGCCTCTAAAATAGAGCATATAATGTGAACAAGCTTAAATATGTTGCTATTCAAACTGGGGAAAATAACAATTTGACGTTTACATCTTAATTTTGGGTCCTATAATAAATAATAATTACACTATCATGAATTAACATAGTACTCCTTTCTTCCAAGGATCTCAAAACACTTGTCATAGTCACTACATTTTTCCTTACAGTATCCCTCAGTTAGTTAAAAGACAAATTATTTTCCCTACAGTTTACAAAGGAGGAAAACAAGAAGGCTAAGTCACTGAGGTCACATACTAAACAACAGCAAAGGTGGTCACACATTCTGTTCCCTATTTAGCATTCCTCCCACTAAATACAGCAGTCTTTATTATACATGCTTGCCTATAAGTCCAATATTTGTTAAATGTTAAATCTGAACATACCTAAATAAGGCTGAGTTTCTAGAAGGTTAAAAGGTATCATCCACAACTTTTGTTTTCCTGGCGAGACCTCTAATAGTGCCTGAAAGAATAGCAACAAAGCAAGCGGTTTACTATTGTAACACACTGGCAACAAGTCCACACAGAAGGGATTAAGAATCCTGACAGCTGCAGCTTCAGAGCCCTCGGTATACAGCAATGCAGTTTTGGAATGCCCATAAAGGGCTGAAGAACAGTAGGATTATTCCACGTGAGTGTCTGATGATAAGAACAGAGCAAGAGCTAGCAGGTGAATATAAACCAGTCCTGTGAGTGAGTGAAAACTATCTGGGGGAGGTAACCCAGTTTTTTAACTTTGATGCCAAGAGTTATTCTAAGGCTCTATGGCTGTGGCGTGCTATCAAATGGAGGCCGTGGATTTTTCATGTCACTTGTCTTGGTGTGAAAATCACTTTCTGAATGAGACAACTGCACCAGAATATTTGAGAATGTGTGCAGCATTGCGCTGGACCCCGGAATCAAAGTAGGTGATCTTCTCCTTATCCAGACTGAACAGGAAGACTGAGGATGGATGACTATCTGTCCATGTGCACATGAGCATATATGTGCCTCTCAGAATACTTGTTTCTCTTGTCACTGAAGGTATCCCCAGTAGTTATTATGGGTAACAAAATCAAGCAGCATTATAAAATTAAACCTAGGAGGAGGGTGAGCACTGCTTCTAAGAAACACCTTATATGCCATGATTTATATAAAGTTGAATCAAGATCATTATTAATATATTGGACAGAAGTAGGAGTCTGGGGCCTGATTTTAGTTATTCCTGTCAATAATTAGCTTATTGTTTTAACACATTTACTTAGTATGTTTCTTGGCTTCCTCATCTACAAAAGAATATAAAAGGCACACAGTATACATGTGTGTAATGAATACTTTAGGTTAAAACACTGGAAAGTTCAAAATCCTAACCAATGCAAAGTATTACTCATAGGCAGTTAATTCAGGGCAGAGGATTTGCCTCTTTCTTGGCTCTTTTTAGAACAAGCAGAAAGTGTCATTTGCTGAATAAAAATCACCTGTCTTTTTCAAGGAGTTATTTAAAAGATTATGCAATCCTCAGTGTTGGATTTCTTCACAGACAGAATCCTTAAATCGATCATCCTAACCAACACGATGACAGTGATTCTTTCAGTTATATTAAACTGTTTATTAAGTACAGAGACTTCCGCCTCCAGACATAAGCAGCCCATAGCAGACCTCTGCTTCTACTGACAACTAGAAGAGCAGATTTTAAACACACATGTGCACACACACACAAACACACACACCTAACAGAAGACATCAGAGAGCTGCCACGGCCGCCAGAAATCTTGTGCATTTGCTGATGTGTGTAGAGAAAGAAGCTGAGAAGCCAAAGACAGCACAACTCAAGGGCGCCAGCAGAACTTTAGGCAACGTCATAGGCGACCTCATAGAACAGGGGAGACAAATAGTGTTTGGGGCTGTCAAGGCAGCCAGGAATTGAGGGCCCGAGAATACAGGAAGAAGGGACGGAGGAGCAAGCCTGACGCTGAGCACTGACTTTTCACTCAAGCCATTTCCTGATAAAGCTGTCAGGACAAGCGGCTAATTTGCCAAGCATTAAGTAGCTAAAATCAGAGAAAGCTCCAACGAAGAGGGAAACGCTCAGGCTATTAGTTGGTACCCCTGGAAAACTACCTTCTAGGAATGGGAAAAAATGAGAGGAGTCTTATAGACTGTAAACCAGCCTTGAATCCATTTTGTCGCTGATCAGCTTGTTCTTAACCTAAGCACCCAGTAGTTTGGGTGTTGTTACTGTGAGATGTCTCAGCAGGAGCAATCTTAAAATAACCTCAGCTGGTCCACGCTGAAGAAACATCTGTGTTAACAATAATGAATCCCTGGAAGCCACTCCTAGAGCTGGCCAACCTATACCAGTTCAATTATAGACCTGAGCCCCCAAATCCATTTACACAGAAGTCAGCTTTTGACAACGTAAGTATTTTAAAAGCCCAACATCATGGTACAGAGGTTCCCATACAGTTAGTGCTCCCTATATAGGTTTTCTAATTATTTGCAATAACCATAGAAAACATATTCTTGTAATATGTTCCAGTAGTGAGATTCCCTCTTGTTATTCTTTCAACGGGTGCCTGAGGGAAAACAGGAAGCAGCAGGATACAGGCCTTTATGTAGTTGTGTGGGACTGCCACTACTGTGGTATGAAAAATAAGGATACTTTTCCTCCTAAGTCTGAAAGTCAGAAGGAAGGCATATTTAGAGTGAGTGCTGATGAGTAGAAATCCTTCTTTAAAAAACGAATATGGTCAGAGAGCATCAGACGTTGGAAATACGAATAGACAACACCTGTGAATGTAAGGAAATAATCAATGAAATAGAAAACACCAGAAAAAGTAACATATTAGGAAACAAATAATTATAAAGTTTAGCACTCATATATTTAAAAACCACACACCAAATACAAAGACTGTGCAAATTTGTTTAATTTTATTATTTCCTCACAGCAAATTCATTAGGCAATATTACAGAAATACATGTATATATACACACAGGCACAGAAAATAGATATTCTTACATTAGGTTTTCCTTTTCCTTCCTCCTGCATTCCTCAGTTTCCTCTTTTTCTTTCCAAACACAGACCTGGCGGTCACCAGGACTACTTTTGTTTTCTCTTCATCATCATCACTAGAGCTGCTGGTAGTCTCACCTTCATCCTTTACATGACTGTGTTTCACTGTGTTCTGCAAATCTGAAGGGCTGATTTTTGACTCTTTAGCTGCTTTTCCCCTTCGGATGTTAATTAAAGATAAACTTTCAGCATCCTCGCCTGAATATGCATCAGAGGATTCTGAGAGGTAGGCCTCCCCCAAAAACCCACCACGTTCATTCTCTCGTTTAGAATCAGAAAGCCTCTTTCTTTTCAGGCTTGATGAATCTTTCAATTTATTTGCTACACTTCTCTTCTGGGTTTTTCCTTTTACCTTATCAAGTAACTCAAATTCTTTCTCCATAGCAACAGAAACTGCTTCTATTTCACTGGCTTCTTCTTCCCGTTCCTTCCTCAGCATACATGTGACAGCTCTGCTGAGTCTCTGGCTCTTAATACCCTTAGCATCTTGTCTCTCCTGTTGAGCTAATCGAAAGAAGGAATCAATTCGAAGCTGCGTCTAAAAAAAATAGAATAACAATAAATTAGACAAGCAAGGTTTCTAAAACAAATCAAAGATCCCAACCTTAATCACTGGCGTTGGACTATTATGTCAGAGAATACTAATTTATTATGTCTCAAAAACTGGTTCTCTCCCAAATGAATTAATCTATATCGTAAGTAGTACTTATACCAACCTTGGCAACTGTCTACATCTCAAATATGAAAATCTCTTACCAAGCACTCAAAAAGTGTCACATATTTTTTGGTAGCCACATCTATTGCCTTCCTTTGCAGCAACATAATTTTAGAGGGTCTATTTCTAAATTCTATTTTCTTCTTTAAAAAACACTACCATTCAATTTCTTTAGGAAGCAATATCACAGTCTATATTATGAGTCATAAGAAATATTCATGTCTTTGGTTCAACAAGTGTACTTTTAGGAAGATTTTTTAAAAGAGTTTACATATGAGAAAAACTATATGCCTAATATTCATTACAGCATTATTTATGAAAAACTGAAATATAAAGGTCTAACAAGTAAACTGAACTAATTAAGTCAAATTCCCTTGATGGAATGTAATCTGGTCATTTGAAATTATGAAAACTATGCAGTAACACAGAAAAAAAAAACTTTATGTTAATAAGTGGGGGGGATATAAAGTTGTAATTATTTGTTACCATACTTAAATGCAACTTATAATTAAAAACTAAATAAATGCGTGAATGGTGAAGGAGGGGAAAATAAAAGGAAATAAACCTAAATGTTAAGATCTGTGTTAGAGGAGATAGAGGAGTAATTTTAATTTTTTTCTAATTTTGGGAAAATAAATTTACATTAACTTCAAAATGTAAAGGGGGAAAGTGTTCCAATAAAATTCTCTGAAACGAAGGAGTGATCAGTCACTAAGCCAAACAGAATTCCTTCTCTGTTGGCTCATAATATTTTCAGTTGAGAAAGTCATCAGACAGAAAAGGGGGAACCCTTTCTAGAAATGTGGTTTACTCCAGTTTTTGTTTCTTTGCTTGTTTCCAAAATTAACCAAACCTAATAGAAATTGATTTAATTTAATATATGGTCTTAAAGGATATGGCCTCATTTCTGCCAAATGGTTTACTTGTATGTGTATTTCGTGAATTTGTTCTGGGGAGGGAGACTTGGTTTTGAGTGGGTAGAAACATACTCACAAGCAAATCAAGATGTAGTTACCTACATGGGTGAACTAAAGACCACAGTTTTCTCTTGAAAAACCTCCCTTACCTATATAGACTTTTTTTTCGTTGTTGCTGTTGTCTGTTTGTCTCAAAGTCAGAAAGTACAACAAAGTCCAGCCCTAAGTGTGATATTAGACAACAAAGACAAAGTCAAGTGTTTCTATTTTCTTGTTCCCTTATCTGAAGTACTGTCGTTTTAAAATGTATGTGCTATGCCCTAAAGTAAAAGAGTTAACTGGTCTTTAGTAGCTGCCAATCATAACCTTAATAAGTTTATTCTCTCTCCTGAACTTAGGAAAAAAGCCCACTATGATTACCTGCTGGGCATTCAGTTGCTTTAATACCGGAAACAGAGATTCATCCGTCTTAGTTCTGCTCCAGCCAAAATACCGCTGACAAAATATGCAGGCAGTTAAGACTTATAAATGTTTTTAAAGATATTTAAAGAAGTGATAAATCAAAAAGTCAAAAAAAACCGACCCTTGAATCCCCACATCGTCAAAGATTTTCATGGTTATAAAGACTGAAGTGGGAAAAGAAAAGAATAACAAAACAAATTACACCAATATAACCATCTGGCACTGTGTTCTTTTCAATATCCTCTAAGGTAAAACACAGCCAACTATTATTTTAGGACATCAAAGACTCTGAATAGCAGTTAATTTCTTTGAGGATAAAAAAACAAAAAGACTGTAGTTTAATTAATTCTATTGCAAACTTTCCAGCATCTATTCAAATGACACACCAGAAAGAACACCAGTAATAAAAAGGACAAAATGAATCATCTTTTCTCCTTCAGACTAATATTTAAGTATGTGGTTGTATCTGTGAATGCTGAGCACTGCTTATTTCAAATAAATATCCTCTTTAAAATTAAGAAGAGGGAAAAAGAACTATAAGGAGATTCTTAGGTAAATGGAATATAAGAAAAAAACTGATTCAAGTTCATGTGTCATAAGTTTTATACCAAAACGCATATTTAGCTCAATATTCCATTACGTTTAAAGAAAGAAAAGGATATTCTCTAATTTTTGCAAGGTCAGGTTTCCCCCACAGAAACGATCCCCTTGAGTCATCCACGACGGGCTTGAGGTAAGCTTCTGCCACAGATGGGTTAGGGAAACCAGGCGTGAGTTGCAACTTCCGTAATTTTTTTTTCACTTTGGTGTCATAAGGATTAGGTCTTATCTTCTTATTATCCTGTGCTTCATGCCACCACTGTCTATAAGGTAAAAGGGAAATAATTATTTAGAAAGCAATGAAGACACTGTAGTAGATGCACTGTAGAAAAAAAGCTACACTTGAAGTCAAAAAAGAAAAAAAAAACCAAAGCAATTGTGTCAAGTAGATTTCAACTCGAATTCAAGTCCCAATTCCAAAACAAATTATATCATCTATAGAATAATATTATTACTTTTGATATTATTAACAACAATGTAAAATGATGGTAAACATGTACTAAATGTTTACTCTCTGCGTGGTACTGTGTTAGTTATTTTACACGCCCAATAATCATAAAGCAGAGTCCTATCGTTAACCTCACCTTCCTAAGATGAGGAAAGTGAACTCAAAAAGAAGTGCCTAACTTGTTCAGGGTTTCACAGCTAGAACTGGTACAGTCAGGACCTGGTCATCTTCCTCCAGAGCCCTCACTCACAGTAACATAAAAGTCACAACTTCTCAGACTCTTTCTCAATGGTAAAATAGAAGTAACAGATCTGCATTATCCAGCTTGAATTAAATAGTGAATCAATAATGGACCCAAGAATATTTAGTAAAATGCAAAAATGCCAAGAACATGTTAAATTTAAGAAGTGGAGGACAAAACTGCACAAAAAGTCTGATTCCAATTTTTGAAAAAAAATGCATATATGTGGAAAAAAGTAAACAGATATATTTACAGTAATAAAAACGACTATCATTTTATTGTGGGCTATGCAACGTTCTAAGCACTTTACCTGTTAACCTATTTAATTTTCATATCCCAAATATTTAAGTATTACTCAGTTTTCTCATTTTACAAATTTGAAAACAGATACTTATATAGCTATAAAAGATTAGAATGGAATATGTCTGTTGAAGTGGCTCTCTTTCTGAGAGGTGAGAACACAGCTGTTCATTTTCTTCTTTATATTTTATCTATTTTTTCAATTTTTTTTATTATGAGCATAAATTATTATGCTAGGTTAAAGACCCAACAGGCAGTAGTTTGAACACAACAAAGAGATACTACACGGTTTAAAATCAGGAAAAGTGTGCACTGGGGTTGTATCCTTTCACCATACTTATTCAGTCTGTATGCTGAGCAAATAATCAAAGAAGGTGAACTATATGAAGATGAATTTGGCATGAGGATTGGAGGAAGACTCATTAACAACCTGCAATACACAGATGACACAAACTTGCCTCCTTAAAGTGAAGAGGACTTGAAGTACTTACTGATGATGATCAAAGACCGCAGCCTTCAGTATGGTTTATACCTCAATATAAAGAAAACAAAAATCTTCACAACTGGACCAATAAGCAACACCATGATAAATGGAGAAAAGACTGACGTTGTCAAGGATTTTACTTGGCATAAATCAGCAAATCCACAATCAACACCCATGGAAGCAGCAGTCAGGAAATCAAACCACATTGCATTGGGCAAATCTGCTGTAAAAGACCTCTTTAAAGTGTTAAAAAGCAAAGATCTCACTTGGAGGACTAAGGTGCACCTGACCCAAGCCATGATGTTTTTAATCGCCTCATATGCGCAAGCTGGACAATGAATAAAGAAAACCCAAGAAGAACTGATGCCTTTGAATTATGGTGTTGGTGAAGAATATTGAACATACCATGGACTGCCAGAGGAACAAACAAATCTGTCTTGGAAGAAGTACAGTCAGAATGCTCCTTGGAAGCAAGGATGGTGAGACTTCATCTCACATATTTTGGACATGTTATCAGGAGGGACCAGTCCCTGGAGAAGGACACCATGCTTGGTAAAGTAGAGGGTCAACAAAAAAGAGGAAGGCCCTCAATGAGATGGACTGACACAAGCATAGCAACAATGGTGAGGATGATGTAGGACTGGGCCGTGGTCCGTTCTGTTGTACACAGGATTACTATGAGTCTGAACCTACTCGATGGCATCTAACAACAGGTTAAATATGGTCACACATTCTTCGATCTTCTCTCATCAGGAAGTGTGATCCATGTCCCTTCCCCTTGAATTTTGAGCATTCTTTCACTGCTTGACGAATATAATATACTTAAGAAGTGACACTGTGCAGTCCTTAAGAGACTGCATTTCTACTTTCTGTCTCTTGGAATATCTGCTCTTGGAACCAGTGGACATACTGTGAGGAAGCCCAAGTTCATGCAGGCCCAAATGGAGAAGATCAAAGACCCCTGGCCAACAGCTCCACCGGCGCTCCCAGAGGACAGCCAGCACCGACTTACCAGCCATGTCTGTGCCTGAGCCATCTCAGTGGCTCCTCCACCCAGATGAGCTGCCTCAAGTGACAACACATGGAACAGACACAAGTCATCTCTACTGAGGACTGATCAAACTTTGGGTTCATGGGCAAAATAAATGACTGCTGCTGTTTTAAGCCACTGAGGTTTAAGGTAGTTTGTACCACAGGAATGGATCATCAGAAAATCTTTTATAATTAGAAAAAGAATATAAAAGTTAAAAACACAACACAACCCTCATCAATCTACATTCAATGGAACCTAAAAAGCACCTGTATCGCAGGTTCTACTGCTCCACATATTTATTAACACTAGGAACTGATTGCTATTTGTGTCCCAGTCAGTGTTTGACCTCACTCATGCAGGAGTGCCATCTAGCATTAAAAAAGCATAACTGCAGTCTTCATCGTACAGTATCTTTTTTCATCCGTTTTACAGTATTGTTTTCAAGAGTTCACTGGGGGAATACTTATAATTCTCCCACACTCTCCTTTTGTCTTTTCTCTCTGAAACAGTAATCTGATTGCCAGCTAAGAGTATTAGCACAACACACTGTGAACCCAGCAAGCCTCCCTCTAGTAAGAAAACCAGGTACTTAACATAAAAATAAAAATGGCATTTGTCAATTAGCTTAGCTGTGGGGAAGACAGCAGAGAGTGGTGACAACTGTGATGTAATTGCAGGATGCATGTCCTGACTAAGGTGGTGGGGTGGGAGAGAGGAACTGCTGTTACTCCATACCAGCTATTTGGGGACATTTGGGAAGTTGGGCCCAGCATCGCCAGATCTCCTTCTCCCTCAAGAAAATCCAAAATTTCCTGTGAAATCTCCCCCAATTTGTTTGGAAGCTATTTCAAGATTAAAGCTCTATAGAAGAGTACAGCAAGTAGGCCGAACCAAACAAGCTGAGGCTGAATTCTGCCTGCAGACCCCAAGTACCTCTGCTTTAAAGGAGGAGTTACTAGCCAGAGTCTGGCTAGAGAAAGAGAAAGCAGAAAGGAAAGCAAGTCAACATTCTCAATGTTACTGCTCTGCTGCTCTTTTTGCTCTTTAACTCTGCGTCCTCCTAACCCACCAGCCAGGGCTGAGACTGCTCCTGAGCCAAGGAAGCTAGAAGACCAAGGGCAGAAACTGTGATGACTCGAAAAGTTTAGCTGCTTCTACAAAAATGTAAACAATTCAATAGGCAACAAATGAGCAAAAACTGTTGAACAAAGGAAAGGAAAATGACATAATGGCCATTCACTAAATCAGAAACACAAATTGTTGATATACATGAAAAAAATACTAACCTCACTACTAATTAGGAAATCAGATTAAAAAGTTAGATACCATTCTCACTTATCCTAAAACAATAATCAGGCAAAAACTCAAAGACATATACATAAGGACACTCAAATAAATATTTGTTTATACTTTTAAAAAATATAAATTTAAAAATAATTAATCATTACGCACCTCAAAAAAGACTATTGTGGAGCCATTAAAAACAATAATATAAATCTATACATTGCTGATAACATGCCTTTTTGTACCACTGAATGGGCTGCAGGCAACAGAAAAAGTATATGTAGCATGAACTCATTCTTGTTAAAAGTGCGTTTGTGCGCGGGTACAGGTAGTCCTTGACTTAAGATGGGATTTCGTTTTGATGACTCCTTCATAAGTTGGTTCTGATTTAAGTCAAATACCTCTCTTTTTTTAAGTTTTCATTATTATTGCCTTTTATTATTTGTATCTTTATAAATATGATCTTTATTTGTCTTTGGGGGTAAGCATGAGAATAACATCAGCAAATTACACACTGCAACAGTGTATGTAGTACATATTACTAATGATCATAAGATGTACAAAAAAAGAAAACAAACCAGCTCTAAGTGCAGTTCATTGTGCGTCGAATACAGTCATGTGCAGCATAATGTACTAGGCCTATGTCCTACGGCATATACATCCATAGTTCCACAAGGATTTTTTTCGTGTTTTTTTTAAAAGGGAAAGCAGCTCTCCTTTTTTTATTATTTCCCCATAATAGTTTTAAATACTCCAAGTCCCCAGAGTAAACAAGCAGCGGGGCTCTGGGGCAGCGCCTCCTCCTGGCTTCATCTACCCACCCAGCAGTGCCTCCTCCTGGCTTCATCCGCCCACCCAGCAGCCACAGCCGTTCGTTCCCAGCGCAGGACAGCACCTGCCAGAGTTCCTCTGCTCCTGCCGTGGGCGCTGGCCAGGCCAGGGCTATCCCGGGCTCCCAGCTCTCGGTGTAGCAGCGCCTACACATGATCAGGAAGCAGCCACACGAACAGGGCCGCAGCAGCCAGGGCCGCCACTGCTAGCCACAGCCTGGCACCCACACACCTGCTCCCCATGTGGTTACTGCGGCCACCTCTCTGCACCTCCTGTGCACCCCCAAGCCTGCAGCGGGAAGTGAGTAAAATCCCAATCTGGCCACCGGCGCAGACTTGCCCAGCCTGAAGCCAAACATTCAGCAGGGCCGCCTCCTGTACCCAGTGAATACAGCTCTCAGGCTTTGTCTGGAAGGCTCCCATAAGGTTTAATATAATAGGCTTTACAGAGGTTGGTTCATAACTACAGATTGTAGGGGGACTGTCTGTATATAATATGGTGTTCGCAAAATGTCCAAACTGTGTAATGTCCTATTTCACAGAACGTATCATGGACGCTAAGTGACACATGACTGTATGTCATACGTTGGGGACTACCTGACTATATACATGCGTATGTATATGTACACACACATATGTGCCTAACACAAAGAAACTACTCAATAAATAACTAAATGAATAAAATGGCAACTTCTCTACTCCTATGACATCCCACAGGACTGGGCTTTGTACCTTTGAACTAGGATAAGGCCATCACCACTAAAAATACTGACTCTGATTTCATTAAACTCTAGAAAAGAGAGAACAAATTTTTGAAACCCCAACTAATACTTCTTCCTGTTTTCTCCATGAATAATGATTTGTGGCAGCACCTTATGTAAATAATAGTTCAATTTGTTAATTTCAGTATTTACGTAAACTTCTGAATTAAAAATTAAAAAGCATTTACGAGAATTTCAGAAGCGGTTCCAGGCCATGTCCAGGGAATTCATTGAGAATTTCCATGGCTGTTACACAACCTACAGTTGGTATTCCTTCTGTATAATCACTTCCAAGCAAATAGGCCAAATTTATTAATTTGTTCCGATCCAATCCTATAAAAGCAAAAAGAAAGTTATGTATATATCCCCATCCAACAATATTTCTTTTTTACTATTTGAAAGTAGATTCTTTAAGTTCTGTTAAGGTTTTTTTTACAAGTTTCATCCAGTTCTAAAGCTTTAAATATACACTATCCCCAAATTTAGATACCTGGTCTGGATCTCACTTCTGAACTACAATCACACATACCCAACTATCAACTTAACATCTCCAATCCAATGTGCAAAACCAAAAAACCAAACCTGTTGCTGTCGAGTCAATCTCGACTCATAGTGACCCTACAGGACACAGCAGAACTGCCCCATAGGGTTTCCAAGGAGCAGCTGGTGGATTTGAACTGTCAACCTTTTGGTTAGCAGCCTAATGCTTAACCACTATGCTGGATGTACAACAAGCATCTCAAATTCAACATGTCCAAACCTGAACTCATTTCTCCAATACCCTACCCTGCTCCTTCCAGTCTCCCTTGTCTTATCAAATGGCAAGTCCATTCCACCAATTGTTCAGACTCGGCGTCATCTTTGACTTTTCTCCTTCTCTCGCATCATACGCCAAATCCACCTGCAAATCCTTACTACAGCACACCAGACCCTACTTGATTTTGGCCTCCTCCTCCTGACCTCAACTTCTGCCTCCTCCTCATTCATTGCTTCCTTCACACTGCCCTCCTTGCTCTCCTGAACACCCCAGACTTCTGCCTCAGGCCTTTGCATCCACTAGCCCCTTTGTCTGACACTCTCTTTGCCAAGATACTTGCTTCCTATTTTCTTCAGGTCCCTGTCCAAAATTTGCCTATTAGAAAAGCCTTTCCACACCAGCACTCGGTCGAAAAGCAGCACCCCACTCCCTGTCACTCTCTCTTTCCCATTTACTGCTTTATGTTTCCAGATGGTACATACTACCAAATGTCATATCATTTATACAGTATATATAGTACGTATATATATTACTTATGTATTTAACATCTGTTTCACCTACTAGACTTACTGTCTGCTGTATCCCCATTGCCAGGAACAGCAACTAGTACATAAGAGTCACTCAATGTCTGTTTGCTGAATGAATCAAAGAACAAATGATCAATGACAGAAATACTAATACAGAACCATGAGGCTCATGATTCTAGCAAGAGTGACTCCCACCTCTTTCCTCTCTGTACCATCTTTTCTTCACGCTGGAGATCTCAGGGTAATCAGTCACTGCCCAACCAGTCAGGTGGTTAAACTGCAGAAATACCTGAACAAACTTGGATTTTAACTTCTTAATTCTAAGTTTAAAAATCCTGTTACTCTATACAGGCAAAATACCATTTATATAAAAATTCATACAGACCTACCATTTCCATTAATTCATCATATTAGTTCCTTGGAAAGAAAGAATTATAAGTTTGAAACGTAAATTTCAGAAAATGATCATACTCTGAAGTCTTACCTAACTGGTTATGGAAGTCCACGTATTGGTAATATTCTACAAACTTGTTTTTATTAAAGAAGTTTTTATAGACGTGCCGTGCTCCAAACAGCCAGATATCACTATCATCAGTGATTGTTCCGGAAGTCTGATCAGTCAGGTCCAGGATGGCACATTGTGCCTCTGCTTCCATAGGCGCCTCGATATAGGGAATGCCAAACAGGCGAAGAAGTTCCTGAAGAGTTACAGAGACACGGTGACGCCTACGGAAATGCTTTAACCAGTCTTGGTTCAGAAGTGGGAGCAGTGCTTTATTCAACGCATTCCCCGGGGGGATCTGATTAAGTCAAGATCTCAACAGGCATGGCTTACGGAAGCCCGAGGTTAAGTCAACCCACCTGGCTTTCCAGGAACATCTGGCCTGTTACAGTAGCAGCAGCCCGTTCTTGCTGCTGTTTTTGAGCTTTCAGTGAATTCTGCTGTTCTAAAAGGCTGCTCTCCAGAGTCTCCAGCTCTTCCTATATAATAATTACATTTGTAGATAATCATATTAATAATCCAGTTAAGTTCATTTGTTACAAAAAGCCTGTATGCAGTCTGACCAAAATTACCAATAAGCTTTTTCTCCTTATGAAATACTCCATTTGGATTTCTGAGCAAGATATCTTTAGAGTTCCCTCACTAAATCACATGGAAAGCAAAGTCTATCCCAGACAATTACCTACATAAAAAAGGAGCCATCAGCAAGAACAAGAAGATGCATGCAAATAACTAACAAATATTCATCCAGTGACTCCTTAAAACTCAAAAGGGCTTATCTTCCTTAGCAGTAAGTTAAAACGCGATGTTATGTTATTACCAAATTAATATCTTGCCATTCACTGAGCGAATCATCTGCATCTTTTTCAGCTTCTCCACGTGGCTCAGTCCCTAAGCCCTCGCTTTCAGAGCTGTCTCTCAGGAGGCTCTCCGCATCCCCAGGGGGTCCTTCCATCTCAGTCTCTACCAGGCCTTCCTCAGCAACTGACTGGTCACCTCGTTCAGAGGAAGGTTTCCAACTTTCCAGGGATTCAGCTTGGCTTTCATCATTACTAATTACACTGTCCACTTCAATGAAACTTCCTGTACCAAGACAACAAAGTCACTTGGCAACTGAGACATTAAAATTATCCTAAAGAAAATGTTTTACTCTAAAAGGAAAACATTTGAATAGATAACATTTAATGATAACTTACAACTATTAAATAAATTTAATTTTAAAATGCCTGTCACTTCAAAACAAGCCTTTTCAATTAGATAAACTGGCATTATCTTTGAAATTAGGAATAAAGCTTTCAAAGATTTATATATTACCTTCATATGAACATGATCTAAATGAACTAATAGTGTTTAAACAATTCAAAAAGGAGAACTATCAGAGCATGTAAACAATTATGGAGGTTGTTAAAATGTTTTTATGCTGTTCCACTATTAACACAGCAAAGAACAAAGCTGTGACTCAGTGGAAAGAATACTACATGAATACTTCCTCCCCTGCTTTCCTTCTCTCCTCTTTTCTTGTCTGGGTCTGAGGAAGAATTCATGACTGAGGAGATGGTTAGGGCTACCAGGGACTGGGGCTAGGGCCGAGGAGGCATACCGGGCCAAGGAGGAGGCCAGTGGGACTGAGGGACTGGTTACATATAGGGAAGGAATAAGCAAATAAGTAAATTTATTGACGATAATGGGAGCAAGGTTTCTCACTGCTAGAAACAGAAATTATACAGAAAGGAGGAGGCTGGAATGAAATCTGTGATGTTAGATTGGAGCTGGAGGTATCAGTGTGAACTCAGGAATTTTAATAGGTAGATAGACAGAAATAAATGTAAATGTGTGTGTGTGTGTATAAATATGTATTTTCTGGTCCTGTCACTGACAGGGCCTGAAGCAATAAAACCCCAGTAACAATAAACACAGCCACCACCTAGATGTTGCTTTCTAAATACCGTGCTTCATGAAAAGGAACCAGGGCTCCCTGGTGAAATGGCTGGCTATAGGGCCAGGGCAGGAAAAATGTAAGATAAGCCTGAAGATCTTGGTCAGAAAGCAAGAAAATGATCTACGTGAGATCAAACTGACAAGAGCAACTCAAAAGATTACATGAGGAGCTTAGGGGGCAGTGAGTTTATGTTAACGGTGGTAGAATAATTTGGAAAAGGATAGCGAGAAAGGTTGCACAACTTGCAAAACATAATTAATGTCACTGAATTCTACATGTAGGAATTACTGAAATGGTGTATCTCTTGCTGTGCATATTTTCAAAAAAAAATTTTTTGAATAATAATGAGGAATTGTCAAAAGTCACAAAAGCCAGCATTAAGGGGCCCCACTAGCCAAAGTTGGAACAACTTGAACAACAAAATAAAAATTATGATAGCATCAGATTATAACTCACTAAATAAAACAGGAATCCATGTGTCCAAAGTGACATAAAAGATAATAAATGGGGAGAAGGGTAGATCTGCATTACAGTAGGATGCTACCTTAATTAATATATAAGGAATGATGGGATTAGAAAACCACCATTTGGCAACCATTATCACAGTAACTTATTCAGGCAAAAATCACCAATGGATGTTAGAACAAGTGGGTGGAAGCCAGTTCAGGAACAGCATATTTACATAGCCCTAAAAATATCTTTCCACAAAATACTTATTAATTACAAAGGCAAGATACAGTAAAACCTGCAAAAGCTGGAACCTGTGTACAGCGGAAATGTGTCAGAGAAGGAAAACTCGACTATTTTCCACTAATAGAGAGCGACAGAAAAATGGTAAGACTGCACCCTGTTAAAGACAGAAAACTTGTGAGAACTGAAAAAACCAGGCAGTCCTGTGGCGTTCCAGCTCTCAAGGGTTTCACTGTAATAACTGTAGAGTGGAGACACCTGGCATACATCAGGAAAAAAACTAAGGCACGTGTGCATGTGGGTGTGCTACAGTGTGTACATAGTGCATGTATTGTGTGTTTGTGTGTGTGTGTATGTATGTACGTACGCATATATATGAAGAGAGAGAATGATGATAAAGCAAATGTGCCAAAACGCTAGAAACTGAGGTACTGGGTAAAGGAGCAAGAGTTTTCTCTAATATTCTTTCAACTTTTCTTAAGTTCACAGTTATTTAAATATAAAAAGTTAAAAAATAAACTGAAGAGAAACTTACCTTTACCTTCTCCAAGGAGGGCATTCTCTCCCTTTACAAACACCAATAAAACGAACAGCAAAACAGGGAAGTGCGAGATTACACTGACTAGTTGTTTGTCCTCGAGAAGGTCATTTAACCTTCTGATGCATTATCAGTAAAAAGTAGAAACAGGACTAGACTGTAAGATGTGTCAGGTTCCACAGATGTGAAAATCTACCATCCCTATCTTATGAGTTGGAATCAACTCGACGACAACAGGTTTGATCCCTCAGAGTATAAGCACCTACCATCAGATTCACCGTCTTCTGAGTCAGTTTCCCTCAGTTCCAGGGACTTGGGAACGGAAATCACATCCCGACTTGCAGATTCAGTTACCTCACTTTCCTGGATGGTTTTCAGCAAATTCTCATGCTGTTTATCACTAAATAACACCACACTTTCTAAGTTATTTAATGTCTCTGAAGGGACAACCGCTGTGCCACCCGTTCCTTGCAGACAGACAGTGCCGCTGATTTCACAAGCACGATTCTCTCCACCTTCCATTTCATCATCACTTGAAAGAACAGAGGAATCGCGTTTACTCTCAGATGTGCCGAGATCGTTTTGGAGCTCAAGACCTTCAGGGTATGTTTCATCCTGCGATACAACAACTGTGCTTGTTGAGGATGCTGGTATCCGTGCTTTTCTATTCTGGAGCCCAGGTGCATCACTGCTCATAAGCACTGTACTCTGTAGAGGAATGGGACTTTTTCCATCCTTTTCCATAGAATCATCACTGGTCTGAAGGCCTTCGCTCACTGGGTGAATAAATGAAATTTGTTCTTTTTGAACACTAGGTTCACTGCCTTGACAAAAGATAGCGCTTGATAAACCAGCTGAGTCGGTCAGCTCTTTTTCACTATTAGTGCTGGTTGCACTCTCCTCTACAAAGTTCACACCGGCTGAATGAGGTACAGCTGTAAACAGCCTTCCTTTTCCATCATCTCTATGTCCTTCATCACTTTCCTCATCAGGATTGTTTGTAGGCAGTTTTTTCACTCCCAGCCCTCCTGTCTGCACATCATTCCCAGCATGCCCTTTCACTTCTTCTTCGTCATCAAGAGCTTTCTGAAGAGCTAAGAGAGTCCTTGGTGATACAGAGCCATCATCTACAGCAGCGGATGCATTCTTCTCGTTGTACGGCCTTTTCCTCCCGCTCTCCACCTCCTCTTCCGGGTTATTCCCCAGCATGGCTGCTTGCATAGCTAATAGAGTTCTCGGAGAAGGAGGGCTAGCATCAGTCTCTTTCTCTGGCTTCAGTTTTTCACACGGAGGTGACTTCACGTCAAAAGACATGCTGTGCATTCTACTGGAGGAAGGAAGAGACTCTGAATCTCCTTCTGCAGTTTTC
This sequence comes from Trichechus manatus latirostris, assembly GCF_000243295.1. Lineage (NCBI taxonomy): Eukaryota > Metazoa > Chordata > Mammalia > Sirenia > Trichechidae > Trichechus > Trichechus manatus. The sequence goes on along the minus strand of NW_004444054.1, from coordinate 7,788,678 downwards.
TTAGCTTGAATACCTTAAGAAAATGAAAACGTTTCTAATTATGTAGTTTTACAGCGTGACAATATGCTTCTAGCAAGGTAAATGAGAATACTGGTTCTCATAAACAAAATGATAAATTTTCATTTTCTTCGCAACAAAAAGTTAATTCTTTAGTTAATTTAAAAGTAGGCTGGCATGTTAGTAGTTAATCCATTAATAGCTCTATAAAATTATTATTATGTAAGTAGGACTTAACATTATCAGGGTGGTAATTTATAGAATTCAGAGACATGACCCAGTTTTGGTTTTTAACTGTCAAACAAGTGATGGTGCGTGCTACCTTACCTTTTATCAAGATGTAATGTGAAGTGTCTTCAGAGACCACTCTCCTGGACTCCACCTCCTTCAAAAAGCCCCCTTCGTCTTCATATTGCCTTTGGATTTGCCCTGAGTGTTGCTGATTCATTTCCTTTTGTATGTTCTCTATGTGCTGATTTAAGTAGTTTTTTTTAAGCAAGCCTTTGAGTTGATACTGTGAGAAGTCATCGGACTCCTAAAGGCAAAATAAATTTAAAAAATGATTCTTAAAAAATTTAAATACAGGTAATATTACCGTTTTTCCATTCCCTTCCCCAACAGGGAACGAAGAACAACTGATTTTTTTTCCATCGGTATTATTTTCCTATTATCAAAGTAAAATGTGAATAGTAGAAAATCTGTAACTGACCTTTTAAAGGATAATCTTTAAAACCAAAATAATTGGGGAAGAGGAATGATGCTACAGACGCCATGTATGATCTGATCATTTATTCAAAAACATTCACTGAGCATCTAATGCCTGCCAGTTACTGTGACACTCTGATTATGGTTTAACAGAAAATATTCTAGAATGCAAATAAAGAAGCAAAGGAAGTACCTGGCACAGTCCTCGGCACATAAAAGATGCACAGTGAATTACAGCGATTGTAATTATTAACACTAACAGTCAACATTTATAAAGCGTTTCGTGTGTGCAGTGCGCTCTTCTAAGTGCACTTACATGTACTATCACATTCCATTCTCACAACCACACTAGGGGACAGATACCCTTATCCCCATCCCACAAATAAAGAAACTGAAACTTAAAAAGGTTAAATAACCCAATTAAAAAACGGGCAAAGGATATGAACAGGCACTTCACCAAAGAAGACATTCGGGCAGCTAACAGATACATGAGGAAATGCTCATGATC